>NC_091286.1:633232140-633532140 GCF_032444005.1 Ranitomeya imitator
GTGTAGCTTGCAACGTGACCTGCAAACGCCACGCAGGCACATGAACTGAAATTGAAGGGAGCCTGCCCCCCACCCCCCCAGGTGTTTCTATGTATATCAGCCACCTTGTACAGCAGTACTGCTGCATTTGTACGAGGTGGCTGACTTTTTCTCCTTGCCCACGTGGAACTCAACACGTACAAAATGTGTCTCATTAGAGACCATTACAATGTCCCTGAGGTGTGACTTTCCTTTGTAATGACACGCAGCACCCCCATTGTTAGCGCTGCCCGTCTCCTGACATCATTGGTTGGCTGGCTGTGCCTGTGCGTCCCCCCTGCCCGACACAACGCCCCCCGTTGTCTCATATATTTTGACTGCGAGGGTGTGATTGATGGGCACGAGCAGTGCATATGTTCCCCTGTTTTCACTCCCCTCCTTCCGCCTTCTTCTGACTGTGCGGCCTCATGGCCGCGGCATGCGATAAGGGATCAGCTGAGGCCGCCCAGTCTGAAGCAGGTGTAAGGACATGTGTGAGCGGCGAACATATTTACTGCACAAGGCCACGAATCCCAGCACCGCAGTGTGACTTTAGGAAAAGCCACTGTGGGTCTGGGATTTATGGCCATCGTTAACCGCACCGGCCAACATGAAATGAGGTCATGAGACGGCCTGCACTAACAGGGTATTGCCAAGGGATAACACAAGAGCGCAGACTCCTGTACAGCAAATAACAACGCTCAGGAATCTGCGCCCAGTACCTAGGTGCAAATTTTGACACCTGTGCTGCGTCTCGTTAAAAAGACAAGTCACGCCTCCACAACTGTTTGACAGTATAATGGGCTAAATAGTGTACGTGTTTAATTCAGCGTGTGCAAGGAGCAAAATTAAATAGAGCAACCTTTGACTTGTGCATCATTAATGCTGTTCAAGGTGTGGCTCTTGTACCTTGCAACACCTGAGGGGGGGGTTAAAGGTAACCTTTGAAATTGGTTCAACTAGGCTTCGGCCTACACTCTGCTCCTCTACTCCTCCTGCTGACCCTGGGCTCAAACACCGCTAGTTTTTGCCCGGAAATGCTAGCTGCACAGAGAAAAACACCAGCCAATGTGTTAGTGGGGTTCAGCACCGCCAGCTGTTCCCCTGCTGTGTAGTCGGCAACGTGTCCAGCACAAGCCACGCTGGCACAACAGAACAAAAGCTGCCACCAGTGCAGGCTTCGGCCTACACTTTGCTCCTCTCCTCCTCCTCCTGCTGACCCTGGGCTCTAACACCGCTAGTTTTTGCCCGGACATGCAATCTGCACAGAGAAAAACACCAGTCAATGTGTCAGTGGGGTTCAGCAACGCCAGCTGTTCCCCTGCTGTGTAGCTTGCAACGTGACCTGCAAACGCCACGCAGGCACATGAACTGAAATTGAAGGGAGCCTGCCCCCCACCCCCCCAGGTGTTTCTATGTATATCAGCCACCTTGTACAGCAGTACTGCTGCATTTGTACGAGGTGGCTGACTTTTTCTCCTTGCCCACGTGGAACTCAACACGTACAAAATGTGTCTCATTAGAGACCATTACAATGTCCCTGAGGTGTGACTTTCCTTTGTAATGACACGCAGCACCCCCATTGTTAGCGCTGCCCGTCTCCTGACATCATTGGTTGGCTGGCTGTGCCTGTGCGTCCCCCCTGCCCGACACAACGCCCCCCGTTGTCTCATATATTTTGACTGCGAGGGTGTGATTGATGGGCACGAGCAGTGCATATGTTCCCCTGTTTTCACTCCCCTCCTTCCGCCTTCTTCTGACTGTGCGGCCTCATGGCCGCGGCATGCGATAAGGGATCAGCTGAGGCCGCCCAGTCTGAAGCAGGTGTAAGGACATGTGTGAGCGGCGAACATATTTACTGCACAAGGCCACGAATCCCAGCACCGCAGTGTGACTTTAGGAAAAGCCACTGTGGGTCTGGGATTTATGGCCATCGTTAACCGCACCGGCCAACATGAAATGAGGTCATGAGACGGCCTGCACTAACAGGGTATTGCCAAGGGATAACACAAGAGCGCAGACTCCTGTACAGCAAATAACAACGCTCAGGAATCTGCGCCCAGTACCTAGGTGCAAATTTTGACACCTGTGCTGCGTCTCGTTAAAAAGACAAGTCACGCCTCCACAACTGTTTGACAGTATAATGGGCTAAATAGTGTACGTGTTTAATTCAGCGTGTGCAAGGAGCAAAATTAAATAGAGCAACCTTTGACTTGTGCATCATTAATGCTGTTCAAGGTGTGGCTCTTGTACCTTGCAACACCTGAGGGGGGGGGTTAAAGGTAACCTTGGAAATTGGTTCAACTAGGCTTCGGCCTACACTCTGCTCCTCTACTCCTCCTGCTGACCCTGGGCTCAAACACCGCTAGTTTTTGCCCGGAAATGCTAGCTGCACAGAGAAAAACACCAGCCAATGTGTTAGTGGGGTTCAGCACCGCCAGCTGTTCCCCCGCTGTGTAGCCGGCATCGTGTCCAGCACAAGCCACGCTGGCACAACCGACCAAAAGCTGCCACCAGTGCAGGCTTCGGCCTACACTTTGCTCCTCTCCTCCTCCTCCTGCTGACCCTGGGCTCTAACACCGCTAGTTTTTGCCCGGACATGCAATCTGCACAGAGAAAAACACCAGTCAATGTGTCAGTGGGGTTCAGCAACGCCAGCTGTTCCCCTGCTGTGTAGCTTGCAACGTGACCTGCAAACGCCACGCAGGCACATGAACTGAAATTGAAGGGAGCCTGCCCCCCACCCCCCCAGGTGTTTCTATGTATAACAGCCACCTTGTACAGCAGTACTGCTGCATTTGTACGAGGTGGCTGACTTTTTCTCCTTGCCCACGTGGAACTCAACACGTACAAAATGTGTCTCATTAGAGACCATTACAATGTCCCTGAGGTGTGACTTTCCTTTGTAATGACACGCAGCACCACCCTTGTTAGCGCTGCCCGTCTTTTGACATCATTGGTTAGCTGGCTGCGCCTGTGCATCTCCCCTGCTCGAAACAACGCCCCTCGGTGTCTTATTTTTTTGGACAGCGAGGGTGTGATTGATGGGCATGTGCAGTGCATATGTTTGCCTGTGTTCACTCATCTCCTTCCGCCTTCTTCAGACTGGGTGTCCTCATGGCCTCGGCAGGCGATAAGGGATCAGATGAGGCCGTCCAGTCTGAAGCAGGTGTAAGGACATGTGTGAGCGGCAAACATATTTACTGCACCAGGGCACGAATCCCAGCACCGCAGTGTGATTTTTTAAAAACACACTGTGGGTCTGGGATTCATGTCCATCGCTAACCGCAACGGCCAACATGAAATGAGGTCATAAGACAGGAAGCGCTCACAGCGCATGGCCAAAGGATCACAAGAGCGCAGACTCCTGTACAGCAACTAACAACGCTCAGGAAGCTGCGCCCATGCAAAAAGGTGTTTTCGACACCTGTGCTGCTTTTCTTTAAAAAGACAAGTCACGCCTCCACTACTGTTAAACAGTATAATGGGCTAAATAGTCTACGTGTTGCATTCAGCTTGTGCAAGTAGACAAATTAATAGAGCAACCTTTTACTTGTGCAGCATTAATGCTGCAGAAGGAGTGGCTCTTGTTCTTTGTAACACCTGAGGGGGGGTTAAAGGTAACCTTTGAAATTGGTTCAACTAGGCTTCGGCCTACACTTTGCTCCTCTCCTCCTCCTCCTGCTGACCCTGGGCTCTAACAACGCTAGTTTTTGCCCGGAAATGCTAGCTGCACAGAGAAAAACACCAGCCAATGTGTTAGTGGGGTTCAGCAACGCCAGCTGTTCCCCCGCTGTGTAGCCGGCATCGTGTCCAGCACAAGCCACGCTGGCACAACCGACCAAAAGCTGCCACCAGTGCAGGCTTCGGCCTACACTTTGCTCCTCTCCTCCTCCTCCTGCTGACCCTGGGCTCAAACACCGCTAGTTTTTGCCCGGAAATGCTAGCTGCACAGAGAAAAACACCAGCCAATGTGTTAGTGGGGTTCAGCAACGCCAGCTGTTCCCCCGCTGTGTAGCCGGCATCGTGTCCAGCACAAGCCACGCTGGCACAACCGACCAAAAGCTGCCACCAGTGCAGGCTTCGGCCTACACTTTGCTCCTCTCCTCCTCCTCCTGCTGACCCTGGGCTCAAACACCGCTAGTTTTTGCCCGGAAATGCTAGCTGCACAGAGAAAAACACCAGCCAATGTGTTAGTGGGGTTCAGCAACGCCAGCTGTTCCCCCGCTGTGTAGCCGGCATCGTGTCCAGCACAAGCCACGCTGGCACAACCGACCAAAAGCTGCCACCAGTGCAGGCTTCGGCCTACACTTTGCTCCTCTCCTCCTCCTCCTGCTGACCCTGGGCTCAAACACCGCTAGTTTTTGCCCGGAAATGCTAGCTGCACAGAGAAAAACACCAGCCAATGTGTTAGTGGGGTTCAGCACCGCCAGCTGTTCCCCTGCTGTGCAGCTTGCAACGTGACCTGCAAACGCCACGCAGGCACATGAACTGAAATTGAAGGGAGCCTGGCCCCCACCCCCAGGTGTTTCTATGTATAACAGCCACCTTGTACAGCAGTACTGCTGCATTTGTACAAGGTGGCTGATGTTTTCTCCTTGCCCACGTGGAACTCAACACGTACAAAATGTGTCTCTTTGAGACCATTCCACTGTCCCTGAGGTGTGACTTTCCTTTCTAATGATACGCAGCACCCCCCTTGGTAGCGCTTCCCGTCTTCTGACATCATTGGTTGGCTACTTGCGCCTGTTCGTCCGCCCTGCCTGAATAAAATGCTCCTCGTTGTCTTAATTATTTTGACTGCGAGGGTGTGATTGATGGGCACGAGCAGTGCATATCTTCGCCTGTCTTAACTCATCTCCTTCAGCCTTCTTCAGACTGTGCAGCCTCATGGCCGCGGCATGCAAGAAGGGATCAGCAGAGGCCGCCCAGTCTGAAGCAGGTGTAAGGACGTGTGTGAGCGGCCAAAATATTTACTGCTCAAGGCCACGAATCCCAGCACCGCAGTGTGGCTTTATGAAAAGACACTGTGGGTCTGGGATTTATGGCCATCGTTAACCGCACCGGCCAACATGAAATGATGTCATAAGATGGGCAGCGCTAACAGGGCATTGCCAAGGGATAACACAAGAGCGCAGACTCCTGTACAGCAAATAACAACGCTCAGGAAGCTGCTCCAAGCACCAAGGCGTTATTTTGGACACCTGTGCTGCGTCTCATCAAAAAACCAAGTCACGCATCCACTACAGTTTGACTGTAGAATGGGGTAAATTGTGTATGTCTTTCATTCAGCGTGTGCAAGTAGACAAATTAATAGAGCAACCTTTCACTTGTGCAGCATTAATACTGCACAAGGTGTGTCTCTTGTACTTTGTAACACCTGAGGGGGGGGTTAAAGGTTTCCTTTGAAATTGGTTCAACTAAGCTTCGGCCTACACTCTGCTCCTCTCCTCCTCCTCCTGCTTCAACACGGGCTCTAACATCGCTAGTTTTTGCCCGCAAGTGCTAGCTGCACAGAGAAAAACACACGCCATTGTGTTAGTGGGGTTCAGCAACGCCAGCTGTTCCCCCAGTGTGTAGCCGGCAAAGTGTCCTGCAAACGCAACGCAGACACAAAGCTGCCTCCAGTGCAGGCTTCGGCCTACACTCATCTCCCCCTGCTTACCCTTTGCTCCAACACCGCTAGTTGGGGCTCTAGGAAGACAATCTTTAATAGGCAAGGCAACGCATCCGGGTTCCAGCACCGCCAGCTGGTTCTCGGCAGTGTTTTTGTCACAGGTACTCCCTCGTGCCAAGCCTGGTTTCAGCACCGTCAGCTGTTTCCGGGTTGTGTCAAGCTCACTGAGACACCTATGCTTGCCTCGTCGTGGTGCGGTCGGGTTAGCCAACTCCAGGGTGCCTCCAGTTTAGGAGCTTCCTATGTGGGCTGCGTGAACTGGTAGTCAAGGCTGGTTCTGTAGTGCCAGTAGGCCCAGCTCCCCCTGTAGGACTGTTGGGGTTCGGTAACTGCGGCTGCCTCGCGGCCTAGCTGTTCTCTCCTCTCCTGTGGACCTTCGGGTCCACCACCTGGTTCCAGCACCGTCAGCTGGTTCCGGGCCGAGCCTTTGGCTTAGGTGCCTCCTCCTGGGTATCCGAGTTCCGCCAACGCCAGGCGGTCCTTGGTAGTGCTTTTAAGCGCGGGCACCTACAGCTTAGTAACCGGGTTCCAGCACCGTCAGCTGGTCCTCGGTCGTGCCATTGGCTCTTGCACACTGGGGCAACGCATCCGGGTTCCAGCACCGCCAGCTGGTTCTCGGCAGTGTTCTTGTCACAGGTACTCCCTCGTGCCAAGCCTGGTTTCAGCACCGTCAGCTGTTTCCGGGTTGTGTCAACTTCACTGAGACACCTATGCTTGCCTCGTCGTGGTGCGGTCGGGTTAGCCAACTCCAGGGTGCCTCCAGTTTAGGAGCTTCCTATGTGGGCTGCGTGAACTGGTAGTCAAGGCTGGTTCTGTAGTGCCAGTAGGCCCAGCTCCCCCTGTAGGACTGTTGGGGTTCGGTAACTGCGGCTGCCTCGCGGCCTAGCTGTTCTCTCCTCTCCTGTGGACCTTCGGGTCCACCACCTGGTTCCAGCACCGTCAGCTGGTTCCGGGCCGAGCCTTTGGCTTAGGTGCCTCCTCCTGGGTATCCGAGTTCCGCCAACGCCAGGCGGTCCTTGGTAGTGCTTTTAAGCGCGGGCACCTACAGCTTAGTAACCGGGTTCCAGCACCGTCAGCTGGTCCTCGGTCGTGCCATTGGCTCTTGCACACTGGGGCAACGCATCCGGGTTCCAGCACCGCCAGCTGGTTCTCGGCAGTGTTCTTGTCACAGGTACTCCCTCGTGCCAAGCCTGGTTTCAGCACCGTCAGCTGTTTCCGGGTTGTGTCAACTTCACTGAGACACCTATGCTTGCCTCGTCGTGGTGCGGTCGGGTTAGCCAACTCCAGGGTGCCTCCAGTTTAGGAGCTTCCTATGTGGGCTGCGTGAACTGGTAGTCAAGGCTGGTTCTGTAGTGCCAGTAGGCCCAGCTCCCCCTGTAGGACTGTTGGGGTTCGGTAACTGCGGCTGCCTCGCGGCCTAGCTGTTCTCTCCTCTCCTGTGGACCTTCGGGTCCACCACCTGGTTCCAGCACCGTCAGCTGGTTCCGGGCCGAGCCTTTGGCTTAGGTGCCTCCTCCTGGGTATCCGAGTTCCGCCAACGCCAGGCGGTCCTTGGTAGTGCTTTTAAGCGCGGGCACCTACAGCTTAGTAACCGGGTTCCAGCACCGTCAGCTGGTCCTCGGTCGTGCCATTGGCTCTTGCACACTGGGGCAACGCATCCGGGTTCCAGCACCGCCAGCTGGTTCTCGGCAGTGTTCTTGTCACAGGTACTCCCTCGTGCCAAGCCTGGTTTCAGCACCGTCAGCTGTTTCCGGGTTGTGTCAACTTCACTGAGACACCTATGCTTGCCTCGTCGTGGTGCGGTCGGGTTAGCCAACTCCAGGGTGCCTCCAGTTTAGGAGCTTCCTATGTGGGCTGCGTGAACTGGTAGTCAAGGCTGGTTCTGTAGTGCCAGTAGGCCCAGCTCCCCCTGTAGGACTGTTGGGGTTCGGTAACTGCGGCTGCCTCGCGGCCTAGCTGTTCTCTCCTCTCCTGTGGACCTTCGGGTCCACCACCTGGTTCCAGCACCGTCAGCTGGTTCCGGGCCGAGCCTTTGGCTTAGGTGCCTCCTCCTGGGTATCCGAGTTCCGCCAACGCCAGGCGGTCCTTGGTAGTGCTTTTAAGCGCGGGCACCTACAGCTTAGTAACCGGGTTCCAGCACCGTCAGCTGGTCCTCGGTCGTGCCATTGGCTCTTGCACACTGGGGCAACGCATCCGGGTTCCAGCACCGCCAGCTGGTTCTCGGCAGTGTTCTTGTCACAGGTACTCCCTCGTGCCAAGCCTGGTTTCAGCACCGTCAGCTGTTTCCGGGTTGTGTCAACTTCACTGAGACACCTATGCTTGCCTCGTCGTGGTGCGGTCGGGTTAGCCAACTCCAGGGTGCCTCCAGTTTAGGAGCTTCCTATGTGGGCTGCGTGAACTGGTAGTCAAGGCTGGTTCTGTAGTGCCAGTAGGCCCAGCTCCCCCTGTAGGACTGTTGGGGTTCGGTAACTGCGGCTGCCTCGCGGCCTAGCTGTTCTCTCCTCTCCTGTGGACCTTCGGGTCCACCACCTGGTTCCAGCACCGTCAGCTGGTTCCGGGCCGAGCCTTTGGCTTAGGTGCCTCCTCCTGGGTATCCGAGTTCCGCCAACGCCAGGCGGTCCTTGGTAGTGCTTTTAAGCGCGGGCACCTACAGCTTAGTAACCGGGTTCCAGCACCGTCAGCTGGTCCTCGGTCGTGCCATTGGCTCTTGCACACTGGGGCAACGCATCCGGGTTCCAGCACCGCCAGCTGGTTCTCGGCAGTGTTCTTGTCACAGGTACTCCCTCGTGCCAAGCCTGGTTTCAGCACCGTCAGCTGTTTCCGGGTTGTGTCAACTTCACTGAGACACCTATGCTTGCCTCGTCGTGGTGCGGTCGGGTTAGCCAACTCCAGGGTGCCTCCAGTTTAGGAGCTTCCTATGTGGGCTGCGTGAACTGGTAGTCAAGGCTGGTTCTGTAGTGCCAGTAGGCCCAGCTCCCCCTGTAGGACTGTTGGGGTTCGGTAACTGCGGCTGCCTCGCGGCCTAGCTGTTCTCTCCTCTCCTGTGGACCTTCGGGTCCACCACCTGGTTCCAGCACCGTCAGCTGGTTCCGGGCCGAGCCTTTGGCTTAGGTGCCTCCTCCTGGGTATCCGAGTTCCGCCAACGCCAGGCGGTCCTTGGTAGTGCTTTTAAGCGCGGGCACCTACAGCTTAGTAACCGGGTTCCAGCACCGTCAGCTGGTCCTCGGTCGTGCCATTGGCTCTTGCACACTGGGGCAACGCATCCGGGTTCCAGCACCGCCAGCTGGTTCTCGGCAGTGTTCTTGTCACAGGTACTCCCTCGTGCCAAGCCTGGTTTCAGCACCGTCAGCTGTTTCCGGGTTGTGTCAACTTCACTGAGACACCTATGCTTGCCTCGTCGTGGTGCGGTCGGGTTAGCCAACTCCAGGGTGCCTCCAGTTTAGGAGCTTCCTATGTGGGCTGCGTGAACTGGTAGTCAAGGCTGGTTCTGTAGTGCCAGTAGGCCCAGCTCCCCCTGTAGGACTGTTGGGGTTCGGTAACTGCGGCTGCCTCGCGGCCTAGCTGTTCTCTCCTCTCCTGTGGACCTTCGGGTCCACCACCTGGTTCCAGCACCGTCAGCTGGTTCCGGGCCGAGCCTTTGGCTTAGGTGCCTCCTCCTGGGTATCCGAGTTCCGCCAACGCCAGGCGGTCCTTGGTAGTGCTTTTAAGCGCGGGCACCTACAGCTTAGTAACCGGGTTCCAGCACCGTCAGCTGGTCCTCGGTCGTGCCATTGGCTCTTGCACACTGGGGCAACGCATCCGGGTTCCAGCACCGCCAGCTGGTTCTCGGCAGTGTTCTTGTCACAGGTACTCCCTCGTGCCAAGCCTGGTTTCAGCACCGTCAGCTGTTTCCGGGTTGTGTCAACTTCACTGAGACACCTATGCTTGCCTCGTCGTGGTGCGGTCGGGTTAGCCAACTCCAGGGTGCCTCCAGTTTAGGAGCTTCCTATGTGGGCTGCGTGAACTGGTAGTCAAGGCTGGTTCTGTAGTGCCAGTAGGCCCAGCTCCCCCTGTAGGACTGTTGGGGTTCGGTAACTGCGGCTGCCTCGCGGCCTAGCTGTTCTCTCCTCTCCTGTGGACCTTCGGGTCCACCACCTGGTTCCAGCACCGTCAGCTGGTTCCGGGCCGAGCCTTTGGCTTAGGTGCCTCCTCCTGGGTATCCGAGTTCCGCCAACGCCAGGCGGTCCTTGGTAGTGCTTTTAAGCGCGGGCACCTACAGCTTAGTAACCGGGTTCCAGCACCGTCAGCTGGTCCTCGGTCGTGCCATTGGCTCTTGCACACTGGGGCAACGCATCCGGGTTCCAGCACCGCCAGCTGGTTCTCGGCAGTGTTCTTGTCACAGGTACTCCCTCGTGCCAAGCCTGGTTTCAGCACCGTCAGCTGTTTCCGGGTTGTGTCAACTTCACTGAGACACCTATGCTTGCCTCGTCGTGGTGCGGTCGGGTTAGCCAACTCCAGGGTGCCTCCAGTTTAGGAGCTTCCTATGTGGGCTGCGTGAACTGGTAGTCAAGGCTGGTTCTGTAGTGCCAGTAGGCCCAGCTCCCCCTGTAGGACTGTTGGGGTTCGGTAACTGCGGCTGCCTCGCGGCCTAGCTGTTCTCTCCTCTCCTGTGGACCTTCGGGTCCACCACCTGGTTCCAGCACCGTCAGCTGGTTCCGGGCCGAGCCTTTGGCTTAGGTGCCTCCTCCTGGGTATCCGAGTTCCGCCAACGCCAGGCGGTCCTTGGTAGTGCTTTTAAGCGCGGGCACCTACAGCTTAGTAACCGGGTTCCAGCACCGTCAGCTGGTCCTCGGTCGTGCCATTGGCTCTTGCACACTGGGGCAACGCATCCGGGTTCCAGCACCGCCAGCTGGTTCTCGGCAGTGTTTTTGTCACAGGTACTCCCTCGTGCCAAGCCTGGTTTCAGCACCGTCAGCTGTTTCCGGGTTGTGTCAACTTCACTGAGACACCTATGCTTGCCTCGTCGTGGTGCGGTCGGGTTAGCCAACTCCAGGGTGCCTCCAGTTTAGGAGCTTCCTATGTGGGCTGCGTGAACTGGTAGTCAAGGCTGGTTCTGTAGTGCCAGTAGGCCCAGCTCCCCCTGTAGGACTGTTGGGGTTCGGTAACTGCGGCTGCCTCGCGGCCTAGCTGTTCTCTCCTCTCCTGTGGACCTTCGGGTCCACCACCTGGTTCCAGCACCGTCAGCTGGTTCCGGGCCGAGCCTTTGGCTTAGGTGCCTCCTCCTGGGTATCCGAGTTCCGCCAACGCCAGGCGGTCCTTGGTAGTGCTTTTAAGCGCGGGCACCTACAGCTTAGTAACCGGGTTCCAGCACCGTCAGCTGGTCCTCGGTCGTGCCATTGGCTCTTGCACACTGGGGCAACGCATCCGGGTTCCAGCACCGCCAGCTGGTTCTCGGCAGTGTTCTTGTCACAGGTACTCCCTCGTGCCAAGCCTGGTTTCAGCACCGTCAGCTGTTTCCGGGTTGTGTCAACTTCACTGAGACACCTATGCTTGCCTCGTCGTGGTGCGGTCGGGTTAGCCAACTCCAGGGTGCCTCCAGTTTAGGAGCTTCCTATGTGGGCTGCGTGAACTGGTAGTCAAGGCTGGTTCTGTAGTGCCAGTAGGCCCAGCTCCCCCTGTAGGACTGTTGGGGTTCGGTAACTGCGGCTGCCTCGCGGCCTAGCTGTTCTCTCCTCTCCTGTGGACCTTCGGGTCCACCACCTGGTTCCAGCACCGTCAGCTGGTTCCGGGCCGAGCCTTTGGCTTAGGTGCCTCCTCCTGGGTATCCGAGTTCCGCCAACGCCAGGCGGTCCTTGGTAGTGCTTTTAAGCGCGGGCACCTACAGCTTAGTAACCGGGTTCCAGCACCGTCAGCTGGTCCTCGGTCGTGCCATTGGCTCTTGCACACTGGGGCAACGCATCCGGGTTCCAGCACCGCCAGCTGGTTCTCGGCAGTGTTCTTGTCACAGGTACTCCCTCGTGCCAAGCCTGGTTTCAGCACCGTCAGCTGTTTCCGGGTTGTGTCAACTTCACTGAGACACCTATGCTTGCCTCGTCGTGGTGCGGTCGGGTTAGCCAACTCCAGGGTGCCTCCAGTTTAGGAGCTTCCTATGTGGGCTGCGTGAACTGGTAGTCAAGGCTGGTTCTGTAGTGCCAGTAGGCCCAGCTCCCCCTGTAGGACTGTTGGGGTTCGGTAACTGCGGCTGCCTCGCGGCCTAGCTGTTCTCTCCTCTCCTGTGGACCTTCGGGTCCACCACCTGGTTCCAGCACCGTCAGCTGGTTCCGGGCCGAGCCTTTGGCTTAGGTGCCTCCTCCTGGGTATCCGAGTTCCGCCAACGCCAGGCGGTCCTTGGTAGTGCTTTTAAGCGCGGGCACCTACAGCTTAGTAACCGGGTTCCAGCACCGTCAGCTGGTCCTCGGTCGTGCCATTGGCTCTTGCACACTGGGGCAACGCATCCGGGTTCCAGCACCGCCAGCTGGTTCTCGGCAGTGTTCTTGTCACAGGTACTCCCTCGTGCCAAGCCTGGTTTCAGCACCGTCAGCTGTTTCCGGGTTGTGTCAACTTCACTGAGACACCTATGCTTGCCTCGTCGTGGTGCGGTCGGGTTAGCCAACTCCAGGGTGCCTCCAGTTTAGGAGCTTCCTATGTGGGCTGCGTGAACTGGTAGTCAAGGCTGGTTCTGTAGTGCCAGTAGGCCCAGCTCCCCCTGTAGGACTGTTGGGGTTCGGTAACTGCGGCTGCCTCGCGGCCTAGCTGTTCTCTCCTCTCCTGTGGACCTTCGGGTCCACCACCTGGTTCCAGCACCGTCAGCTGGTTCCGGGCCGAGCCTTTGGCTTAGGTGCCTCCTCCTGGGTATCCGAGTTCCGCCAACGCCAGGCGGTCCTTGGTAGTGCTTTTAAGCGCGGGCACCTACAGCTTAGTAACCGGGTTCCAGCACCGTCAGCTGGTCCTCGGTCGTGCCATTGGCTCTTGCACACTGGGGCAACGCATCCGGGTTCCAGCACCGCCAGCTGGTTCTCGGCAGTGTTTTTGTCACAGGTACTCCCTCGTGCCAAGCCTGGTTTCAGCACCGTCAGCTGTTTCCGGGTTGTGTCAAGCTCACTGAGACACCTATGCTTGCCTCGTCGTGGTGCGGTCGGGTTAGCCAACTCCAGGGTGCCTCCAGTTTAGGAGCTTCCTATGTGGGCTGCGTGAACTGGTAGTCAAGGCTGGTTCTGTAGTGCCAGTAGGCCCAGCTCCCCCTGTAGGACTGTTGGGGTTCGGTAACTGCGGCTGCCTCGCGGCCTAGCTGTTCTCTCCTCTCCTGTGGGCCTTCGGGTCCACCACCTGGTTCCAGCACCGTCAGCTGGTTCTCGGCAGTGTCTTTTGCTCTTGTACCTTCTGCTCCCCATCCTGGTTCCAGTACCGTCAGCTGGTTCCGGGCAGAGCCTTTGGCTTAGGTGCCTCCTTCTGGGTATCCAAGTTCCACCAACGTCAGGTGGTCCTTGGTAGTGCTTTCAGGCACGGGTACCTCCTGCTTAGTAACCGGGTTCCAGTAACGTCAGCTGGTCCTCGGTAGTTCCATTGGCTCTTGGACCTTCGGCTACCCATCCGGGTTCCAGTACCGTCAGCTGGTTCTCGGCAGTGTCTTTTGCTCTTGTACCTTCTGCTCCCCATCCTGGTTCCAGTAACGTCAGCTGGTTCCGGGCAGAGCCTTTGGCTTAGGTGCCTCCTTCTGGGTATCCGAGTTCCGTCAACGTCAGGCGGTCCTTGGTAGTGCTTTTTAGCACGGATACCTCCTGCTTAGTAACCGGGTTCCAGTAACGTCAGCTGGTCCTCGGTAGTTCCATAGGCTCTTGAACCTTCGGGTAGCCATCCGAGTTCCAGTTCCATCAGCTGGTTCTTGGCATTTTCTCAGCCTTCTTGTACCTTCTGCTACATTTCCAAGTTGAAGACCCTAACGTCGACGACCCGGAAGACCACCACGATGACGACGACACGGAAGACCACCCCGATGACGACGACGACGACGGCGGAGATGACGACACTGGAGACGACGACCCTGGAGACGACAACATGGAAGACCGAGAAGCAGAAGAACAAGAGGCTGCAGAACAAAGAGCAGAAGAACATTAAGCATAAGACTTAATATCAGAGCAAAAGATATTATCTAAATTATATGCAGAAGAAGACTAAGCAGTGTATGGGGGTGAGTCCGTTCCTCCTCGTGGTGCCCCTGGATAAAGCCTGATGCTGCAGGCCAAACTGAACGCGGACAAATGTAACTTTTGTGACTGGCAGAACGGAAGGTGTAATCTTCAAACTTTTATAGATAACAACTACGGGAATGCCTGTCACAAATGAGAATATGATGAAGAAGTAGAATAGGAAGAATAATAACAGTGGAATAAAAAGAATATGTAGAATAAGAAGAATAATAATAGTTGAATAAAATGAATATGAAGAATGTAATAAAAAAAAAAAAATAGGTAGAAGATGAAGAAGAAGATGAATAAGGTGAAGAAGTTGATGTCAAAGATGCTGATGATGATGAAGATGAAAGTGTGGGAAAAGAAAAAAAAAAAGAAAAAAAAGAAGGGGAAGGGCGTGGAATAGTGAAACATCAATATCTGACAAAATAAAAAAAAAATTTACATAGTCAATATCTTTGTCACTCCGAACGTCTTAAAAAAAAACAAAAAACATGCTATTCTATTTGATTGGGATAAACCTCTATGACTTTAATGTCTCCGCCACCTCCCCAAATACATCCGGCATTATTCTTAGTTGTTTTCCTTCATGTAGAATGAACCTACAAGGAAAGAAAGGGTTTATTTTAATTCCGATATTTTGGTCCCATTGACTTGCATTGGGATCGGGTATCGGTATCGGCGATATCCGATATTTTTTGAATATCGGCCGATCCAAACCGATACCGATACTTTCCGATATCGGAAGGTATCGCTCAACACTAGCTACAGCACTTTTGCCCTTCCAAGACCTGCCAAGAGGACCAATGGAATGTGCTGCAGAGCCTGAGCACATGACCCTCGATCTCCAACGGGAGATCTTACCCTGGGCATGCTCAGTACGTGCAGACAAGGACTTAGTCCCAGAGAAGTCCGCTCGCTGCTGACCAGCACTGACTTTAATGGCAGAGACTGGAGAAGCAGCAGTAACTCTCAGAACAGAGTGAGAATGAGCAAGACGCTGGGACCGACGTCTTTGCTGAGCAGACTCCACTGCGGCTGGACAAGAATGGGAAACCGCAGCGGAGGTGGCTCGAGATTCCCCCTGTGCAGAAGCGGGAACTCGACCCCTAACACACCTTTTCATTTTCACCTCATCACCTCAGTATATACCTGTGTGTCATCTCCCCTGTATATAGTATATATCTGTGTGTCATCTCCTCCAGAATATAGTATATACCTGCATGTCATCTTCTATATATAGCATATACCTGTATGTCATCTCCTCCTGTATATAGTATATACCTGTGGGTCATCTGCTCCTGTATATAGTATATACCTGTGTGTCATCTCCTCTTGTATATAGTATATACCTGTATGTCATCTCCTCCTGTATATACAGTGCCTACAAGTAATATTCAACCCCCTGCAGATTTAGCAGGTTTAATAAGATGCAAATAAGTTAGAGCCTTCAAACTTCAAACAAGAGCAGGATTTATTAACAGATGCATAAATCTTACAAACCAAAAAGTTTTGTTGCTCAGTTAAATCTTTATAAATTTTAAACATAAAAGTGTGGGTCAATTATTATTCAACCCCTAGGTTTAATATTTTGTGGAATAACCTTTGTTTGCAATTACAGCTAATAATCGTCTTTTATAAGACCTGATCAGGCCGGCACAGGTCTCTGGAGTTATCTTGGCCCACTCCTCCATGCTGATCTTTTCCAAGTTATCTAGGTTCTTTGGGTGTCTCATGTTGACTTTAATCTTGAGCTCCTTCCACAAGTTTTGAATTGGGTTAAGGTCTGACTGACTAGGCCACTGCAACACCTTGATTTTTTGCCTCTTGAACCAGGCCTTGGTTTTCTTGGCTGTGTGCTTTGGGTCATTGTCTTGTTGGAAGATGAAATGATGACCCATCTTAAGATCCTTGATGGAGGAGCGGAGGTTCTTGGCCAAAATCTCCAGGTAGGCCGTGCTATCCATCTTCCCATGGATGTGGACCAGATGGCCAGGCCCCTTGGCTGAGAAACAGCCCTACAGCATGATGCTGCCACCACCATGCTTGACTGTGGGGATGGTATTCTTGGGGTCGTATGCAGTGCCATCCAGTCTCCAAACGTCACATGTGTGGTTGGCACCAAAGATCTCGATCTTGGTCTAATCAGACCAGAGAACCTTGAACCAGTCAGTCTCAGAGTCCTCCAAGTGATCATGAGCAAACTGTAGACGAGCCTTGACATGACACTTTGAAAGTAAAGGTACCTTACGGGCTCATCTGGAACGGAGACCATTGCGGTGGAGTACGTTACTTATGGTTTTGACTGAAACCAATGTCCCCACTGCCATGAGATCTTCCCGGAGCTCCTTCCTTGTTGTCCTTGGGTTAGCCTTGACTCTTCGGACAAGCCTGGCCTCGGCACGGGAGGAAACTTTCAAAGGCTGTCCAGGCCGTGGAAGGCTAACAGTAGTTCCATAAGCCTTCCACTTCCGGATGATGCTCCCAACAGTGGAGACAGGTAGGCCCAACTCCTTGGAAAGGGTTTTGTACCCCTTGCCAGCCTTGTGACCCTCCACAATCTTGTCTCTGATGGCCTTGGAATGCTCCTTTGTCTTTCCCATGTTGACCATGTATGAGTGCTGTTCACAAGTTTGGGGAGGGTCTTAAATAGTCAGAAAAGGCTGGAAAAAGAGATAATTAATCCAAACATGTGAAGCTCATTGTTCTTTGTGCCTGAACTACTTCTTAATACTTTAGGGGAACCAAACAGAATTCTGGTGGGTTGAGGGGTTGAATAATAAATTACCCTCTGAAAAGACTTTTCACAATTTAAAAAAAAAAAAAAAGAAATAACATTCTTTTTTGCTGCAGTGCATTTCACACTTCCAGGCTGATCTACAGTCCAAATGTCACAATGCCAAGTTAATTCCAAATGTGTAAACCTGCTAAATCTGCAGGGGGTTGAATACTACTTGTAGGCACTGTATATGTACCTGTACGTCATCTCCTCCTCTATATAGTATATACCTGTGTGTCATCTCTCCTGTATATAGTATATATCTGTGTGTCATCTCCCCTGTATATAGTATATACCTGTGTGTCATCTCCTCCTGTATTAGACCTCGTTCACACGTTATTTGCTAAGTATTTTTACCTCAGTATTTGTAAGCTAAATTGGCAGCCTGATAAATCCCCAGCCAACAGGAAGCCCTCCCCCTGGTAGTATATATTAGCTCACACATGCACATAATAGACAGGTCATGTGACTGACAGCTGCTGTATTTCCTATATGGTACATTTGTTGTAGTTTGTCTGCTTATTAATCAGATTTTTATTTTTGAAGGATAATACCAGACTTGTGTGTGTTTTAGGGCGAGTTTCGTTTGTCAAGTTGTGTGTGTTGAGTTGCGTGTGGCGACATGCATGTAGCGACTTTTGTGAGATGAGTTTTGTGTGGCAACATGCGTGTAGCAACTTTTTGTGTGTTGAGTTGCATGTGACAGGTTAGTGTAGCAAGTTGTGTGCAGCAAGTTTTGCGCAGGGCGAGTTTTGCGCGTGGCGAGTTTTATGTGTGGTGCCTTTTGAGTATGTGCAAGTTTTGTGTGAGGCAACTTTTGCATGTGTTGCAACTTTTGTGCATGTGGCAATTTTTCCGCGTGTGCAAGTTTTGCGTGTGGCGAGTTTTCCATGAGGTGAGTTTTGCACTTGTGGCGAGTTTTGCAAGAGCCTAGTTTTTGCATGTGGCGAGTTCTGCGCGTGGCGAGTTTTGAGCGGCGACTTTTGTGTTTTGACTTTTATGTGGCGAGGTTGGTGTATTTGTGGTGAAATGTGTGCTGAGGGTAATATGTGTTCAAACTCGTGGTAGTGTGTGGCGCATTTTGTGTGTGTGTTCATATCCCCGTGTGTGGTGAGTATCCCATGTCGGGGCCCCACCTTAGCAACTGTACGGTATATACTCTTTGGCGCCATCGCTCTCATTCTTTAAGTCCTCCTTGTTCACATCTGGCAGCTGTCAATTTGCCTCCTACACATTTCCTTTCATTTTTTCTCATTATGTAGATAGGGGCAAAATAGTTTGGTGAATTGGAAAGCGCGGGGTTAAAATTTCACCTCACAACATAGCCTATGACGCTCTCGGGGTCCAGACGTGTGACACTGCAAAATTTTGTGGCTGTAGCTGCGACGCCTCCAACACTATTCCTTTCACTTTTTCCCCATTATGTAGATAGGGGCAAAATTGTTTGGTGAATTGGAAAGCACGGGGTTAAAATTTCACCTCACAACAATAGCCTATGACGCTCTCAGGGTCCAGACGTGTGACTGTGCAAAATTTTGTGGCTGTAGCTACGACGCCTCCAACACTTTTCCTTTCACTTTTTTCCCCATTATGTAGATAGGGGCAAAATTGTTTGGTGAATTGGAACGCGCGGGGTTAAAATTTCGCCTCACAACATAGCCTATGACGCTCTCGGGGTCCAGACGTGTGACTGTGCAAAATTTTGTGGCTGTAGCTGCGACGGTGCAGATGCCAATCCCGGACATACACACATAAACACATACACACAAATTCAGCTTATATATATATACTAGCTGAAGAGCCCGGCGTTGCCTGGGCATAGTAAATATCTGTGGTTAGTTATAACACCTCATGTCTCTCATTTTCCCATTACGCCTCTTATTTTCCCAATCACATCTTTCATTTTCCCCCTCATATCTCTCATTTTCCCATCACATCTCTCATTTTCCCCCTCACATCTCTCATTTTCTCCCTCACTCCTCTCATTCCACCCTAACACTTGTCATTTTGACCTCACATCTGTCATTTTCCGATCACTCCAATATTTTCCCTCACTCCTCTCATTTTGCACTCACACCTTTTAATTTTCACCTCACACCTCTCATTTTCACCTCAGTATATACATGTTTGTCATCTCCCTTATATATAGTATACACCTGTATGTCATCTCCTGTATATAGTATATACCTGTATGTCATCTCCCCTGTATATAGTATATACCTGCTGTGTGTCATCTCCCCTGTATATAGTATATACCTGTATGTCATCTCCTCCTATATATTGTATATACCTGTATGTCATCTTCTATATATAGTATATACGTGTATGTCATCTGCTCCTGTATATAGTATATACCTGTGTGTCATCTCCCCTGTATATAGTATATATCTGTGTGTCATCTCCTCCTGAATATAGTACATACCTGTATGTCATCTTCTATATATAGCATATACCTGTATGTCATCTCCTCCTTTATATAGTATATACCTGTAGGTCATCTGCTCCTGTATATAGTATATACCTGTGTGTCATCTCCTCCTGTATTAGACCTCGTTCACACGTTATTTGCTCAGTATTTTTACTTCAGTATTTGTAAGCTAAATTGGCAGCCTGATAAATCCCCTGCCAACAGGAAGCCCTCCCCCTGGCAGTATATATTAGCTCACACATACACATAATAGACAGGTCATGTGACTGACAGCTGCCGTATTTCCTATATGGTACATTTGTTGCTCTTGTAGTTTGTATGCTTATTAATCAGATTTTTATTTTTGAAGGATAATACCAGACTTGTGTGTGTTTTAGGGCGAGTTTCGTTTCTCAAGTTGTGTGTGTTGAGTTGCGTGTGGCGACATGCATGTAGCGACTTTTGTGAGATGAGTTTTGTGTGGCAACATGCGTGTAGCAACTTTTTGTGTGTTGAGTTGCATGTGACAGGTTAGTGTAGCAAGTTGTGTGCAGCAAGTTTTGCGCATGGCGAGTTTTGCGCGTGGCGAGTTTTATGTGTGGTGCCTTTTGAGTATGTGCAAGTTTTGTGTGAGGCAACTTTTGCATGTGTTGCAACTTTTGTGCATGTGGCAATTTTTCCGCGTGTGCAAGTTTTGCGTGTGGCGAGTTTTCCATGAGGTGAGTTTTGCACTTGTGGCGAGTTTTGCAAGAGCCTAGTTTTTGCATGTGGCGAGTTCTGCGCGTGGCGAGTTTTGAGCGGCGACTTTTGTGTTTTGACTTTTATGTGGCGAGGTTGGTGTATTTGTGGTGAAATGTGTGCTGAGGGTAATATGTGTTCAAACACGTGGTAGTGTGTGGCGCATTTTGTGTGTGTGTTCATATCCCCGTGTGTGGTGAGTATCCCATGTCGGGGCCCCACCTTAGCAACTGTACGGTATATACTCTTTGGCGCCATCGCTCTCATTCTTTAAGTCCTCCTTGTCCACATCTGGCAGCTGTCAATTTGCCTCCTACACATTTCCTTTCATTTTTTCCCATTATGTAGATAGGGGCAAAATAGTTTGGTGAATTGGAAAGCGCGGGGTTAAAATTTCACCTCACAACATAGCCTATGACGCTCTCGGGGTCCAGACGTGTGACACTGCAAAATTTTGTGGCTGTAGCTGCGACGCCTCCAACACTATTCCTTTCACTTTTTCCCCATTATGTAGATAGGGGCAAAATTGTTTGGTGAATTGGAAAGCACGGGGTTAAAATTTCACCTCACAACAATAGCCTATGACGCTCTCAGGGTCCAGACGTGTGACTGTGCAAAATTTTGTGGCTGTAGCTACGACGCCTCCAACACTTTTCCTTTCACTTTTTTCCCCATTATGTAGATAGGGGCAAAATTGTTTGGTGCATTGGAACGCGCGGGGTTAAAATTTCGCCTCACAACATAGCCTATGACGCTCTCGGGGTCCAGACGTGTGACTGTGCAAAATTTTGTGGCTGTAGCTGCGACGGTGCAGATGCCAATCCCGGACATACACACATAAACACATACACACAAATTCAGCTTATATATATATATACTAGCTGAAGAGCCCGGCGTTGCCTGGGCATAGTAAATATCTGTGGTTAATTATAGCACCTCATGTCTCTCATTTTCCCATCACGCCTCTTATTTTCACAATCACATCTTTCATTTTCCCCCTCATATCTCTCATTTTCCCATCACATCTCTCATTTTCCCCCTCACATCTCTCATTTTCTCCCTCACTCCTCTCATTCCACCCTAACACTTGTCATTTTGACCTCACATCTGTCATTTTCCGATCACTCCAATATTTTCCCTCACTCCTCTCATTTTGCACTCACACCTTTTCATTTTCACCTCACACCTCTCATTTTCACCTCAGTATATACATGTTTGTCATCTCCCTTATATATAGTATACACCTGTATGTCATCTCCTGTATATAGTATATACCTGCTGTGTGTCATCTCCCCTGTATATAGTATATACCTGTATGTCATCTCCTCCTATATATAGTATATACCTGTATGTCATCTTCTATATATAGTATATACGTGTATGTCATCTGCTCCTGTATATAGTATATACCTGTGTGTCATCTCCCCTGTATATAGTATATATCTGTGTGTCATCTCCTCCTGAATATAGTATATACCTGTATGTCATCTTCTATATATAGCATATACCTGTATGTCATCTCCTCCTGTATATAGTATATACCTGTAGGTCATCTGCTCCTGTATATAGTATATACCTGTGTGTCATCTCCTCCTGTATATAGTATATACCTGTATGTCATCTCCTCCTGTATGTACCTGTATGTCATCTCCTCCTCTATATAGTATACACCTGTGTGTCATCTCTCCTGTATATAGAATATATCTGTGTGTCATCTCCCCTGTATATAGTATATACCTGTGTGTCATCTCCTCCTGTATTAGACCTCGTTCACACGTTATTTGCTCAGTATTTTTACTTCAGTATTTGTAAGCTAAATTGGCAGCCTGATAAATCCCCAGCCAACAGGAAGCCCTCCCCCTGGCAGTATATATTAGCTCACACATACACAGAATACACAGGTCATGTGACTGACAGCTGCCGTATTTCCTATATGGTACATTTGTTGCTCTTGTAGTTTGTCTGATTATTAATCAGATTTTTATTTTTGAAGGATAATACCAGACTTGTGTGTGTTTTAGGGCGAGTTTCGTTTCTCAAGTTGTGTGTGTTGAGTTGTGTGTGGCGACATGCATGTAGCGACTTTTGTGAGATGAGTTTTGTGTGGCAACATGCGTGAAGCAACTTTTTGTGTGTCGAGTTGCATGTGACAGGTTAGTGTAGCAAGTTGTGTGCAGCAAGTTTTGCGCATGGCGAGTTTTGCGCGTGGTGAGTTTTATGTGTGGTGCCTTTTGAGTATGTGCAAGTTTTGTGTGAGGCAACTTTTGCATGTGTTGCAACTTTTGTGCATGTGGCAATTTTTCCGCGTGTGCAAGTTTTGCGTGTGGCGAGTTTTCCATGAGGTGAGTTTTGCACTTGTGGCGAGTTTTGCAAGAGCCTAGTTTTTGCATGTGGCGAGTTCTGCGCGTGGCGAGTTTTGAATGGCGACTTTTGTGTTTTGACTTTTATGTGGCGAGGTTGGTGTATTTGTGGTGAAATGTGTGCTGAGGGTAATATGTGTTCAAGCACGTGGTAGTGTGTGGCGCATTTTGTGTGTGTGTTCATATCCCCATGTGTGGTGAGTATCCCATGTCGGGGCCCCACCTTAGCAACTGTACGGTATATACTCTTTGGCACCATCGCTCTCATTCTTTAAGTCCTCCTTGTTCACATCTGGCAGCTGTCAATTTGCCTCCTACACTTTTCCTTTCATTTTTTCCCATTATGTAGATAGGGGCAAAATAGTTTGGTGAATTGGAAAGCGCGGGGTTAAAATTTCACCTCACAACATAGCCTATGACGCTCTCGGGGTCCAGACGTGTGACACTGCAAAATTTTGTGGCTGTAGCTGTGACGCCTCCAACACTTTTCCTTTCACTTTTTCCCCATTATGTAGAAAGGGGCAAAATTGTTTGGTGAATTGGAAAGCACGGGGTTAAAATTTCACCTCACAACAATAGCCTATGACGCTCTCAGGGTCCAGACGTGTGACTGTGCAAAATTTTGTGGCTGTAGCTACGACGCCACCAACACTTTTCCTTTCACTTTTTTCCCCACTATGTAGATAGGGGCAAAATTGTTTGGTGAATTGGAACGCGCGGGGTTAAAATTTCGCCTCACAACCTAGCTTATGACGCTCTCGGGGTCCAGACGTGTGACTGTGCAAAATTTTGTGGCTGTAGCTGCGACGGTGCAGATGCCAATCCCGGACATACACACATAAACACATACACACACATTCAGCTTATATATATATATACTAGCTGAAGAGCCCGGCGTTGCCTGGGCATAGTAAATATCTGTGGTTAGTTATAACACCTCATGTCTCTCATTTTCCCATCACGCCTCTCATTTTCCCAATCACATCTTTCATTTTCCCCCTCATATCTCTCATTTTCCCATCACATCTCTCATTTTCCCCCTCACATCTCTCATTTTCTCCCTCACTCCTCTCATTCCACCCTAACACTTGTCATTTCGACCTCACATCTGTCATTTTCCGATCACTCCACTATTTTCCCTCACTCCTCTCATTTTGCACTCACACCTTTTCATTTTCACCTCACACCTCTCATTTTCACCTCAGTATATACATGTTTGTCATCTCCCTTATATATAGTATACACCTGTATGTCATCTCCTGTATATAGTATATACCTGTATGTCATCTCCCCTGTATATAGTATATACCTGCTGTGTGTCATCTCCCCTGTATATAGTATATACCTGTATGTCATCTCCTCCTATATATAGTATATACCTGTATGTCATCTTCTATATATAGTATATACGTGTATGTCATCTGCTCCTGTATATAGTATATACCTGTGTGTCATCTCCCCTGTATATAGTATATATCTGTGTGTCATCTCCTCCTGAACATAGTATATACCTGTATGTCATCTTCTATATATAGCATATACCTGTATGTCATCTCCTCCTGTATATAGTATATACCTGTAGGTCATCTGCTCCTGTATATAATATATACCTGTGTGTCATCTCCTCCTGTATATAGTATATACCTGTATGTCATCTCCTCCTGTATGTACCTGTATGTCATCTCCTCCTCTATATAGTATATACCTGTGTGTCATCTCTCCTGTATATAGTATATATCTGTGTGTCATCTCCCCTGTATATAGTATATACCTGTGTGTCATCTCCTCCTGTATTAGACCTCGTTCACACGTTATTTGCTCAGTATTTTTACTGCAGTATTTGTAAGCTAAATTGGCAGCCTGATAAATCCCCAGCCAACAGGAAGCCCTCCCCCTGGCAGTATATATTAGCTCACACATACACATAATAGACAGGTCATGTGACTGACAGCTGCCGTATTTCCTATATGGTACATTTGTTGCTCTTGTAGTTTGTCTGCTTATTAATCAGATTTTTATTTTTGAAGGATAATACCAGACTTGTGTGTGTTTTAGGGCGAGTTTCGTTTCTCAAGTTGTGTGTGTTGAGTTGCGTGTGGCAACATGCATGTAGCGACTTTTGTGAGATGAGTTTTGTGTGGCAACATGCGTGTAGCAACTTTTTGTGTGTCGAGTTGCATGTGACAGGTTAGTGTAGCAAGTTGTGTGCAGCAAGTTTTGCGCATGGCGAGTTTTATGTGTGGTGCCTTTTGAGTATGTGCAAGTATTGTGTGAAGCAACTTTTGCATGTGTTGCAACTTTTGTGCATGTGGCAATTATTCCGCGTGTGCAAGTTTTGCGTGTGGCGAGTTTTCCATGAGGTGAGTTTTGCACTTGTGGCGAGTTTTGCAAGAGCCTAGTTTTTGCATGTGGCGAGTTCTGCGCGTGGTGAGTTTTGAGCGGCGACTTTTGTGTTTTGACTTTTATGTGGCGAGGTTGGTGTATTTGTGGTGAAATGTGTGCTGAGGGTAATATGTGTTCAAGCACGTGGTAGTGTGTGGCACATTTTGTGTGTGTGTTCATATTCCCGTGTGTGGTGAGTATCCCATGTCGGGGCCCCACCTTAGCAACTGTACGGTATATACTCTTTGGCGCCATCGCTCTCATTCTTTAAGTCCTCCTTGTTCACATCTGGCAGCTGTCAATTTGCCTCCTACACTTTTCCTTTCATTTTTTCCCATTATGTAGATAGGGGCAAAATAGTTTGGTGAATTGGAAAGCGCGGGGTTAAAATTTCACCTCACAACATAGCCTATGACGCTCTCGGGGTCCAGACGTGTGACACTGCAAAATTTTGTGGCTGTAGCTGCGACGCCTCCAACACTTTTCCTTTCACTTTTTCCCCATTATGTAGATAGGGGCAAAATTGTTTGGTGAATTGGAAAGCACGGGGTTAAAATTTCACCTCACAACAATAGCCTATGACACTCTCAGGGTCCAGACGTGTGACTGTGCAAAATTTTGTGGCTGTAGCTACGACGCCTCCAACACTTTTCCTTTCACTTTTTTCCCCATTATGTAGATAGGGGCAAAATTGTTTGGTGAATTGGAACGCGCGGGGTTAAAATTTCGCCTCACAACAATAGCCTATGACGCTCTCGGGGTCCAGACTTGTGACTGTGCAAAATTTTGTGGCTGTAGCTGCGACGGTGCAGATGCCAATCCCGGACATACACACATAAACACACACTTTCAGCTTTATATAGTAGACTAGCTGAAGAGCCCGGCGTTGCCTGGGCATAGTAAATATCTGTGGTTAGTTATAGCACCTCATATCTCTCATTTTCCCATCACGCCTCTCATTTTTCCAATCACATCTTTCATTTTCCCCCTCACATCTCTCATTTTCTCCCTCACACCTCTCATTTTCTCCCTCACTCCTCTCATTCCCGACTAACACTTGTCATTTCGACCTCACATCTGTCATTTTCCGATCACTACACTATTTTCCCTCACTCCTCTCATTTTGCACTCACACCTTTTCATTTTCACCTCACACCTCTCATTTTCACCTCAGTATATACATGTTTGTCATCTCCCTTATATATAGTATACACCTGTATGTCATCTCCTGTATATAGTATATAACTGTATGTCATCTCCCCTGTAAATAGTACATACCTGCTGTGTGTCATCTCCCCTGTATATAGTATATACCTGTATGTCATCTCCTCCTATATATAGTATATACCTGTATGTCATCTCCTCCTATATATAGTATATACCTGTATGTCATCTCCTCCTATATATAGTATATACCTGTATGTCATCTCCTTCTATATATATTATATACCTGTATGTCATCTCCTCCTGTATATAGTATATACCTGTGTGTCATCTCCCCTGTATATAGTATATATTTGTGTGTCATCTCCTCCTGTATATAGTATATACCTGCATGTCATCTTCTATATATAGCATATACCTGTATGTCATCTCCTCCTGTACATAGTATATACCTGTAGGTAATCTGCTCCTGTATATAGTATATACCTGTGTGTCATCTCCTCCTGTATATAGTATATACCTGTATGTCATCTCCTCCTGTATATAGTATATACCTGTATGTCATCTCCTCCTTTATATAGTATATACCTGTGTGTCATCTCTCCTGTATATAGTATATATCTGTGTGTCATCTCCCCTGTATATAGTATATACCTGTGTGATCTCCTATATTAGACCTCGTTAACACGTTATTTGCTCAGTATTTTTACCTCAGTATTTGTAAGATAAATTGGCAGCCTGATAAATCCCTAGCCAACAGGAAGCCCTCCCCCTGGCAGTATATATTAGCTGACACATACACATAATAGACAGGTCATGTGACTGACAGCTGCCGTATTTCCTATATGGTACATTTGTTGCTCTTGTAGTTTGTCTGCTTATTAATCAGAATTTTATTTTTGAAGGCTAATACCAGACTTGTGTGTGTTTTAGGGCGAGTTTCGTTTGTCAAGTTGTGTGTGTTGAGTTGTGTGTGGCGACATGCATGTAGCGACTTTTGTGAGATGAGTTTTGTGTGGCAACATGCGTGAAGCAACTTTTTGTGTGTCGAGTTGCATGTGACAGGTTAGTGTAGCAAGTTGTGTGCAGCAAGTTTTGCGCATGGCGAGTTTTGCGCGTGGTGAGTTTTATGTCTGGTGCCTTTTGAGTATGTGCAAGTTTTGTGTGAGGCAACTCTTGCATGTCTTGCAAATTTTGTGCATATGGCAATTTTTCCGCATGTGCAAGTTTTGCGTGTGGCGAGTTTTCCATGAGGTGAGTTTTGCACTTGTGGCGAGTTTTGCGTGAGCCTATTTTTTGCATGTGGCGAGTTTTGCGCGTGGTGAGTTTTGAGCGGCGACTTTTGTGTTTCGACTTTTATGTGGCGAGGTTGGCGTATGTGTGGTGAAATGTGTGCTGAGGGTGGTACATGTGTTCAAGCACGTGGTAGTGTGTGGCGCATTTTGTGTGTGTGTTCATATCCCCGTGTGGTGAGTATCCCATGTCGGGGTCCTACCTTAGCAACTGTACGGTATATACTCTTTGGCGCCATCACTCTCACTCTTTAAGTCCCACTTGTTCACATCTGGCAGCTGTCAATTTGCCTCCAACACTTTTCCTTTCACTTTTCCCCATTATGTAGATAGGGGAAAAATAGTTTGGTGAATTGGAAAGCGCGGAGTTAAAATTTCACCTCACAACATAGCCTATGACACTCTCAGGGTCCAGACGTGTGACTGTGCAAAATTTTGTTTCTGTAGCTGTGACGCCTCCAATACTTTTCCTTTCACTTTTTTCCCCTTTATGTAGATAGGGGCAAAATTGTTTGGTGAATTGGAAAGCGCAGGGTTAAAATTTCACCTCACAACGTAGGCTATGACGCTCTCAGGGTCCAGATGTGTGACTGTGCAAAGTTTGTTTCTGTAGCTGCGACGCCTCCAACACTTTTCCTTTCACTTTTTTCCCCATTATGTAGATAGGAGCAAAATTGTTTGGTGAATTGGAAAGCGCGGGGTTAAAATTTCACCTCACAACGTAGCCTATGACGCTCTCGGGGTCCAGACGTGTGACTGTGCAAAATTTTGTGGCTGTAGCTGCGACGGTGCAGATGCCAATCCCGGACATACACACACACACATACACACACACACACACACATTCAGCTTTATATATTAGACTAGCTGAAGAGCCCGGCGTTGCCTGGGAAAAGTAAATATCTGTGGTTAGTTATAGCACGTCACTTCTCTTATTTTCCCGTCACGCCTCTCATTTTTCCCCTCACATTTCTCATTTTCTCCCTCACACCTCTCATTTTCTCCCTCACTCCTCTCATTCCCCCCTAACACTTGTCATTTCGACCTCACATCTGTCATTTTCCTATCACTACACTATTTTCCCTCACTCCTCTCATTTTGCACTCACACCTTTTCATTTTCACCTCACACCTCTCATTTTCACCTCAGTATATACATGTTTGTAATCTCCCTTATATATAGTATACACCTGTATGTCATCTCCTGTATATAGTATATACCTGCTGTGTGTCATCTCCCCTGTATATAGTATGTACCTGTATGTCATCTCCTATATATAGTATATACCTGTATGTCATCTCCTCCTGTATATAGTATATAACTGTAGGTAATCTGCTCCTGTATATAGTATATACCTGTGTGTCATCTCCTCCTGCATTTAGTATATACCTGTATGTCATCTCTTCCTGTATATAGTATGTACCTGTATGTCATCTCCTCCTCTATATAGTATATACCTGTGTGTTATCTCTCCTGTATATAGTATATATCTGTGTGTCATCTCCCCTGTATATAGTATATACCTGCTGTGTGTCATCTCCCCTGTATATAGTATGTACCTGTATGTCATCTCCTATATATAGTATATACCTGTATGTCATCTCCTCCTATATATAGTATATACCTGTATGTCATCTCCTCCTGTATATAGTATATACCTGTAGGTAATCTGCTCCTGTATATAGTATATACCTGTGTGTCATCTCCTCCTGCATTTAGTATATACCTGTATGTCATCTCTTCCTGTATATAGTATGTACCTGTATGTCATCTCCTCCTCTATATAGTATATACCTGTGTGTTATCTCTCCTGTATATAGTATATATCTGTGTGTCATCTCCCCTGTATATAGTATATACCTGTGTGATCTCCTGTATTAGACCTCGTTAACACGTTATTTGCTCAGTATTTTTACCTCAGTATTTGTAAGATAAATTGGCAGCCTGATATATCCCCAGCCAACAGGAAGCCCTCCCCCAGGAAGTATATATTAGCTCACACATACACATAATAGACAGGTCATGTGACTGACAGCTGCCGTATTTCCTATATGGTACATTTGTTGCTCTTGTAGTTTGTCTGCTTATTAATCAGATTTTTATTTTTGAAGGCTAATACCAGACTTGTGTGTGTTTTAGGGCGAGTTTCGTTTGTCAAGTTGCGTGTGTTGAGTTGTGTGTGGCGACATGCATGTAGCAACTTTTGTGAGATGAGTTTTGTGTGGCAACATGCGTGTAGCAACTTTTTGTGTGTTGAGTTGCATGTGACAGGTTAGTGTAGCAAGTTGTGTGCAGCAAGTTTTGCGCATGGCGAGTTTTGCGCGTGGTGAGTTTTATGTCTGGTGCCTTTTGAGTATGTGCAAGTTTTGTGTGAGGCAACTTTTGCATGTGTTGCAAATTTTGTGCATATGGCAATTTTTCCGCGTGTGCAAGTTTTGCGTGTGGCGAGTTTTCCATGAGGTGAGTTTTGCACTTGTGGCGAGTTTTGCGTGAGCCTAGTTTTTGCATGTGGCGAGTTTTGCGTGTGGCGAGTTTTGAGTGGCGACTTTTGTGTTTCGACTTTTATGTGGCGAGGTTGGTCCTACTGACCTGGTGAATCATATTGCCAGGTCAATTTTACCAAATATTGAAAATGCTAAATAATTTCCCTTTTCGGCAATTTTAATGCATGTAGGTTTTTCCCATTTTTCATTAGATATATGGTAAAATTAATGATGTCATTCAAAAGTACAACTCGTCCTGCAAAACACAGGTCCTCATACTGCTATGTTGATGGAAATATAAAAAAGATATGGCTCTTGGAAGAAGCGCAGGAAAAAAACGACTAATGAAAAACGGAAAATAGCCTTGGTCGAAGGAGTTAAAAATGCATTAAAGGGGGTTTAATATGGATCTATTAATTCTCCCTTACAAACATAAAAACTAAATTAGAAACGTAATTTACTTTTATTGACTCAGCGTTATGTATGAAACTTGTATACAGGTGCTTTATAGAAGCAAAAGTTAAACATTATGTTTTAGAGTTGAAATTGATTTTCACAAATACTTTAGGGAAACATTGTACCCTTAGTCTATTAAAGCAGAAAGCTATTTAAATAATAGCAATTGAATCCGATTTTTTTTCATTTAGCAGTACGTGAGCTGAGAAAGCTGAGTACAGACATCTTTAATAAGATCTTATAATCAAATACCTAAAACACCTCTGATATTACAACTATAAATGAGCAAATGCATCTCCATAGCATAAGCCGTACAATTAATCCAGCCATTAAGTACTGTAGCTTAGCTTGCTGTATTTAAAAAGCTTAGATTGTTGTAACTAAATACATTATAGCAAACAGTCCTGCAATATCTTCAACTACGTATTTGTTCAGCACAAAAGGCCCTAAAGGTACACTAAACACGGAAAATGTACAAAATATGAAGAGAAAAACAGCACTCGCTGCCTTTATCTCTTCGTTTTCTTTGATTTTTTCTTGTCTCATGTTCCAATAAAAATGTAGACACACAGATTTTTGCAAATATATGTGTAAGGAACTTAGCTCAGGTCTGCCTTCTCTCTTACTTGCCTGTGTGTTTGTTAGATTATTGGCTGCAGCAGGAGACTCTCCCCACTACTTTATGCGAGGTATAACAAATGATTGATATGAGCAAATACTTTCAAATCTAATTGAATCAAAATGCAGATAATTTGTAATTTGTTTTCTCCTGGGGTGAGCAAAATGGCGATCACGGGCCACCCTTTTTGTGAATCATAAAAGACCATAAAAAGATTAAAATAAAATATTTAAAAAATTCTTATGATCACCTTACCGCTCACCTCTACGGTAGTTTTTTTTTCAGCTCTGATAAAACCGGTGCAGCTGACTCCAGCACACCCCGTGATCAAAACCAGTGTGAACATTACCATACTTGATGAATCAGGCCCAAAGTTTTGGTCAAGTCAAAGTCCTAATCTTATAGAAGTTGTCTACTACTTAGACATCTCCTTGTCATATCCCATGCTTAGCCCTGATAACAGGTACGGACTGGGGATGAAATTCAGCCCTAGCATTTGAAATCACACAGGCCCATATTGTCCCCGTCCCCAAGTACCAGATGGGGATATATTACTATTAGGCCGGAGTCACACATGCGAAAAACACGTCCGTGTCTCGCATGTGAAAAGCAAGCTGTGGCGCCGACACTTCGGAGCGGAGCGTGCGGCCGCATAGCAACACATGGAGCCGCTGGCTCCGCTCCCAAGTGCCGGCGCCACAGCTTGCTTTTCACATGCGAGACACAGATGTGTTTCTCGCATGTGTGACTCCAGCCTTACCCTGGATGGAGGAAAGGAAGATTTACTACAACACCAATATTTCTAATTATACCCATGGCCTGCTGGGGTAAGTGATGGAGTGACCGGCTTTGTGCTCCATCACAACTGTTAACAGTATCGGTGTCTTGAGAACATTGATTCTGTTAACAACATAGCACACAAGGCAGCCCACAACCAGACCGGCCCTTCTGGCATTTGCCAGAATTGCCAAATGGCCAGTCCGGCCCTGCCTGATAAAATAAAAAAGCTTAAATTCACCTCTAAAGATGAGTGAATGTTTCAAGGTTCGGTTCAGCAAACATCCCGATGTTCGCCGAACATACTGTATTTGCCGAACAGTTTGCTGAACATACCCTAACCCCATTGAATTCAAAGGGAGGCAAAACCAAATGCATACACAACACCTTTAGGGGAACCAAAAAGCTGCCACAACAGCTCAAATTGGGCACAGACACCAGGAAAAGTGGCATTAAATAGCATAATTGCAAAGCATAGAGGCATTGAACAGGGCCTCAGACAGGGCTTGGACCAGCAATTCTATCTGAAACATTTATCAGTAACAGGTGGATGAGTGACAGAGGTAGACCTGGTGCTCTGATAGCCCTGCCAAATTCGAGCAACACACATGAATGAGACCCAAATTGGAGTCCAAACATTTCCACAAATTAGGGGAAGTCACCAGAAAAAGTGGAATCAATTGAACCACAGCAGAAATTTGATAATGGCACAGCAGAAGTCAGCCATGGGCCGTGCCTAAGGTATCAGGGTCTTGGCCAGCATTTAGAGCTTTGAATATAAGTTTAAATTAGAACAAGGTGGGTGATGGACCAGTGTAAGCGTGTTGTGCTGGGAGCCCTAATACCTCATTCGACAGCTCAAACTGATTTTCTGCTCAGCCACACTTGGGTGGCACAAATATCACCTTCGTAGACTACTATTGTTAGAAACATTTAAGGATAGTAACAGGTATTTGACTGAAAGTAAGTGCAGGCCTGCCTTTCTGGGAGCCCAACGGCTACAGACAACACGCATAAGGGAGACCCAACTTGGAATCCAAACATTTAAAAAAAATGTGGCATCAATTTCCCCAGAATAGAAATAGTATAATGGGGTTCTGACACCACTTCCGCTACAGACAACCCAAAAGATGGAGACACAACTTGGAGTCTCCACTAGTGATGAGCGAGTATACTCGTTGCTTGGGTTTCCCCGAGCACGCTCGGGTGGTCTTGGGGTATTTTGGCGTGCTCGGAGATTTTGTTTTCATCACCTCAGCTGCATGATTTGCGACTGCTAGACAGGCTGAATACATGTGGAAATTCCCTAACAAACAGGTAACCCCCACATGTATTCAGGCTGTCTAGCAGTCACAAATCATGCACCTGAGGCGACGAAAACTAAATCTGGGAAACCCAAGCAACAAGTATACTCGCTCATCAATAGTCTCCACATTTCCAAAAATTATTGTCACACACCACTAAATTGGCATCAATTTTCCTGAGTAGAAATAGTATAATGAGGCTCGGACACCACTCCATTAAAGGCAACCCACCAGATGGAGACCCAACTTGCAGTCAGCACTAGGGTTGAGCGAAACGGATCGTTCATTTTCAAAAGTCGCCGACTTTTGGCAAAGTCGGGTTTCATGAAACCCGACCCGATCCCTGTCTGGGGTCGGCCATGCGGTACGCGACTTTCGCGCCAAAGTCGCGTTTCGTATGACGCGCTTGGCGCCATTTTTTTCAGCCAATGAAGGGGCGTGGGCAGAGTGATGACATAGGTCTTAGGGGCGTGGACGCCTATCGCCATGTTGTTGCTTGTGCGCTGTAGCGATTTGCACTGTGTAACACCAGCTTTTCAGTTCAAGGACGGACGGAGGGGAGAGAGAGAGAGAGAGAGAGAGAGAGAGAGAGAGAAGAAAAAAAAAAAAAAAATTCCCATTGGCTTTGCATTGGGTTTCGTGTTTCGGTCGATCCTCGACTTTTCGCCATAATCGGCCGATTTCACTCGACTCGACTTTTGAGATAGTCGGGTTTCGCGAAACCCGGCTCGACCCTAAAAAAGTCAAGGTCGCTCAACCCTAGTCAGCACATTTCAAAAACTTGGAACATAAGCTGCAGTAGCAACAGCAGGCACAGAAGCCATGACAAAGGTGTCACAGACTGCAACAATGCAAGATCAATGCATCACACTGAAAAGTACACCATCGCCTAGTCGGCCCAGTCTGTGACTGTGGTGCAAAAGTCATTGGAGATCCATGACTTGTTCATTCTGATGAAAGTTTGGCGGTCTACACATCCAGGGGACAGCAAATGGCGCTTATCTATGTGGATATCACCAGTAGCTCTGAAGACACATTCTGAGAGAAGGCTGGCTGTCGGGCATGACAAAATCTCTAAGGCATGACAGGTCACTCACAAAAATTGCTTATGCCACTTACACTGCTGCTGCTAATGTTTTTGAGTTGACATCTCATTGCTCATGGGGTTGGAAGTCTATAACTGTCTGCCTCACTGCTGTCTTTGGGAAAACCACTCTTAAGATTTTCTAAAAGCGTGTTTCAATACTCCAGCATGCATGCATCCTTTCCAGGGCGGAAGCATCTGGCAAAATTTACTTTTGTACCATGGATCTAACAGAGTGGCAACTCCTCTGATGCCCATGGAAAGGAATGTGTAAACAGCTCTGCAGAATGATCCATCTGTGGATCCCAACAGTCAGATGGGTGGTTGGAGAGTTGTGACACAGGGGGAAACAAAGGTAATTGGGGTGCTGCCTCTGAGAATTGTATTGGGTGTGATGTTATGATGAAGGAAGAGGAGGAGAGGCCACTTGATGCAGCACTTTCCATCCACTGGAGCACATGCTCTTTCTTACTCTCAGCTACAAGACGTACTGCTGTACTGCTGTCAAAGAAATTGCATGGAGTAGCCCATCCAGTAACAAATGTTGTTAGAGGTCTTTAGATAGAATGAGACAGTGTTTGTTTAGTAGAGCTTTCAATAATATTACAACTTAACCCACATACACATTGAACACCAAGCCTATTCTACCTTCCACCATGACCTCGCTTTCCCCCACTCATGTTGGATGCAACCTTCCCCTCTTTTGATCAGCTGTTTCACAACCCTAGGTCCAGACCTGTCAGTAACGAGTCACAAAATTAACAATCATTATTTATTTGCTGAGATAGTGTGCCTGCACCACAATATTGGCACAAATGATTTAGATTAGGAAATGTGGCCTCCTGCCTGCGCCATATTATTAGCCCAAACTATTTTGATTATGAAATGTGACCTGATGTCTGCACAACAATATTAGCTCAAACAATTTTGATTAGGAAATGTTGCCTCGTGCCTGTATCACATTGTTGGCCCAAACTAATTTGATAACTAAATGTGGCCTCCTGACTGCAACACAGTGTTAGTCCAAACAATTTTTATTAGGAAATGTGGCCTGGTGCCTGTACAACAATATTAGACTATTTTGATTAGGAATGGTGGCCTCCTGCCTGCACAACCATATTAGACCAAACAATTTTGATTAGGGAGGGTAGCATCCTGCCTGCACCCCAGTATTAGCCCAAACAATTTTGATTAGGAAATGTGGCCTGGTGCCTGCCAAACAATATTAGCCCAAACAATTTTAAATAGGAGTGGTGGGCTCCTGAATGCACAACCATATTAGCCCAAACGATTTTGATTAGGAAATGTGGCCTCCTTCCTGCACAACACTATTAGCATAAACTAGTTAGATACTGGAAGGTCGATTTCACCCAAGATCCTATCTAGCTGAAGTAACTGAAAATAAACCACCTAACTATCCGACAACTTGTAGCAGGAGCAGGCGCTCTGCGCTGTTACACTGACAAAATGGCGCCACCGAAACAACAAGTCCACCTTTTTATATGGAGAAGGACATGTGAATTCGGCTGCCAATGACATAAGCCCTTGTGTGTGAACATTGTGGATCATGGTTTTGTTCCCTGATTGCATGCCGGAATCTCCACACATTAAGTTAATTAACAAAATAAATTTAAAAAATAACAGTCCGCCTCTCCTCTGACCTCTCTCCATCCTCTCCCCTCACAAAACACATCCCCCACGCTCATCATACAGCACCACTATCCTAGCCGAAGTCTTAAAAGCATTAGTGGAAATGCGATCATTTACCGAACTGTGCCTGAATTTTGCAAACTTTGAGGGAAAATGCTCAGAAATCGGAACACTCGTCCAAATGATTTACATTTGTGTCAAATTTGAGATTGGTAAGCATTTTCCAAACAAGTTCGCTCATGTCTACTCACCTCCCAAGCTGGCACCATTCCCACGGTGTCGGCAATCATTCTTCCCAAGGCTCCATGTGGTTGTTTTGACGCATGATCCCCGCAAACAATCAGCGTCACTGTTCCCGCCTTCAAACAAATTGAACATGAATAGGAAGTCGGGGCTGCAGCTAATCTGTGACTTCCTCTACATGTTCAATTTGCCTGAAGGCGTGGACAGTTCCGCCAATGCTGATCAGGCACCAGGCCCTATGTGTTTTGCAACCACACAAGAGCCCCGGAACCAAAAGTGCCAACATCGCGGGAACAACGCTGGCATGGGAGGTGAGTATAAGCTTTTTTAATTTTATCGAGGCCAAGCGTGACATATGAAAAGGGGATTCCCTAGTAGTGGACAACCCCTATAATCCTATAGAAATATTGCGGAATGAACTGACACAAGCAGTTCATGGAATTAAATCCATTAACATAACAGAGATAAAGCTGTTTTTGAAGGAGGAATGCTCTAAAATATTTCCAAGACTTTGTACAGGAGTTATCACTAACCACCAGAAACATTTAGATGCAATTATTTCTGTACAAGGTGGTCACACTAGATCCTAAAAGCAGAGGTTCACATACTTTTGCGGCTCACACTCATGTGTTATTGGATCATTTTCCTCATTCAAAAAATTACAAAGTGTAATATTTTTTACTCCTTTGCTTTATTTGATTCTCTTTATCTACTTTTAGAACGTGTGTGAAAATCGAATGTGGTTTTAGGTCAAATTCATGCAGAAATATTACAAATTCTGAAGAGTTCACTAAAGTACCACTGTATATCTATTGGTTACCATTATAATAAAAGTATATTAGTAAGTTTAATTATATTGCATCTTAATCACGTTTAAAGGGGTATTCTGGTTAAAACAAGTTATCTTCTATCCAAGGGATAGGCGATGACTACGAGATTGATGAACATTCGACCACTGAGATCCACATCGATTACTAGAATGAGAGATTCAGCCACTCCACTCATTCTCTATAACACTAAAGGAGAAAGTAAAGTATAGCAATCTGGCTGGACAAATCCTTTGAGTAGGTTCTCCGAATCAGCTGGTCAAAAAGTATGGAGCAGAGCTACAAGTTTAGTGTTCCACTCAGATTTTGTCCATCTGTATCAAAGTTCCACAATTAGATATGGGCAAATTGATTTGTAGTTAATCTAATTTGATATGAATTTGACAAAAAAAATCAGAATTTTATGTAATTGGGACATTGTTCTTTGGTGTGAAAATAAGAGATGGGTGGGACTAGGACAGGTGAATATAATCCTTAATTGTTTTTTGAAAGGATTACCAAGGACTAAATTATTTTTTTCTTTGAATTAAAAAACTAACATGCGGCTAGTTTCCAAGTAGCTGGCAACTACCTGTCTCTTGTATCCAGCACTGTACCAGTCACAGATCGTGATGGCGATTCAGCTGCTCCATGCCAACAGAGCAGCTCTTCTTCTGCATTCTCCTTTGACAGTGCATGAATGCCGACATCATGATAATTGCCAGCCAGCTTCCCATAGTTATATGCAGCTTGGATCCAGCTATTAATCAGCATGAAATCAGCAGTCATGCCCCATTGACAGAACATAGGAAAAGATAAGCCACTGCTTTGTTGACATGAAACTGCAGAGTCGCCAGCAGGAACAGGCTGTGCCGAAAGAGATCGGCACTGGGCATAACACTCACGTAGTTGCTGACTATCTGCCTATTAATTCCTAGGTCCACAGTAAAAAAATTAACATAGTCCTGGATGACCCATTTAACCTCTGCTCTCCCCTCTTTATTATGTTTTGGAGGGGCTTCAGACCATAATAAACGTCTATTTGGGGAACACATCCATAATATATTTTAAACTACAGAACCAATATTGTAATGGCTGCATTTGTACCCAAGTCCTTCAGAGAAACAGGTTAAACAAGAACTGACATTACATTTTCCAAGTCACCAACAGAAACAGTAAACTGTCTCCTGACTGCTTCATTTCTTGTTTATCAGCTTAACATTCTCTCTCTGAGCCTTATCCAGCCCTTTACATCTTATCTTACTCTTTAAGTAAAAAGCTTCTTGATACAAATCTTCAGCCTTGCACTTTTCTTTTCTAAGCTTCTTAAAACACTTTCCTATTTGCACCCAAAACATTTTCTTTCTAATCAACTTTCAAAGATAGCGAAAGATTCAAATTGAATGTTCTCAGTTCAATTAGATTATATTAAATATTAAGAAGGCATCTACATATACCAATCAGGCAAAATGCTGGTAAAGAAGATAACCAGCGTTTATAATTAAAGAGAACAGTACTTCTAGTTTCAGAAAACTTTTGATATGTTGTAAGGTGCCCGAACGGGGTAGTTGAACTGCTCCTGCGTGCTCCGGCACCCTAAGAAAAATCATGTCTCACTTCGAGTGTGCAGTTAGTTGTGGGGTGCATCACACTCATTTGTTGGCCATAGGTCTCCGATGGCTCTGGCTTCCATCTTCCGTAACCATTGCACACAAGCCAGGGAACACCAAATGCTTTTCAACAGTCAAACATTTACTGAACAGTTCATGGTTATTATAGTGGAGGAGGTGGGATAGGGCACAACAGGTTTCGGTCTTTCCCTCAGGTACCGGGCATACCTTCAGCCCTAGCACTCATTCTAGTTACACGAAAACCTCAAAGGTACTGTAAACAAAATATATGGCCATAAATATTGTGAGAAAGGGTATTATATCAGTGCCATATGTGAAACCAATGGACTAAAATATTTGGACATATTGGATAGTATAGCAGAAAAACAGGAAAACATTAAATGCAAAATTCCAAGATATAATGTTTAAAAGGGTATTTTATTTATTATAAATATCTTATATGGGTAACATAAGTGAGGGTGGAAAAAAAAAACACCAGGGGGAAAAGACGGACACACCACAAGGGACAAAAAAACAATGCAGAGATTATACCCAGCAGCAATACAATAACAAAATATAAAGTGCCTATATGCAAAACTGCAAACATATGACCTGATAGTATCAGCGTATATACATAAGATTGCTAATTAGAAGCTGCATAGGTAAATCAAATGCAAAGTGCTGCACGAATGAATGAATACGATGCGCATCACCCCTACTCTGGAACCCTCTACCACAACACATCAGACTCTCGCCTACCATCGAAACCTTCAAAAAGAACCTGAAGACCCACCTCTTCCGACAAGCCTATAACCTGCAATAACCACCGATCGACCAAACTGCTGCATGACCAGCTCTATCCTCACCTACTGTATTCTCTCCCATCCCTTGTAGATTGTGAGCCCTCGCAGGCAGGGTCTTCTCTCCTCCTGTACCAGTCGTGACTTGTATTGTTTAAGATTATTGTACTTGTTTTTATTATGTATACCCCTCCTCACATGTAAAGCGCCATGGAATAAATGGTGCTATAGCAATAAATAATAATAATAATAATGAGTATATGCAGGTTGAATAATGGATATCTGCAGGTATATGGAGGAAAAATGGGGCAAAGAAAATGGGGAAAAAAAGAAATGGGAGATGAAGAAGTAAAGTGCCTGTGCTAGTAGTAAAGTGATCAACATATACAGTGGGGCAAAAAAGTATTTAGTCAATCAGCAATAGTGCAAGTTCCACCACTTAAAAAGATGAGAGGCGTCTGTAATTTACATCATAGGTAGACCTCAACTATGGGAGACAAACTGAGAAAAAAATCCAGAAAATCACATTGTCTGTTTTTTTAACAATTTATTTGCATATTATGGTGGAAAATAAGTATTTGGTCAGAAACAAAATTTCATCTCAATACTTTGTAATATATCCTTTGTTGGCAATGACAGAGGTCAAACGTTTTCTGTAAGTCTTCACAAGGTTGCCACACACTGTTGTTGGTATGTTGGCTCATTCCTCCATGCAGATCTCCTCTAGAGCAGTGATGTTTTTGGCTTTTCGCTTGGCAACACGAACTTTCAACTCCCTCCAAAGGTTTTCTATAGGGTTGAGATCTGGAGACTGGCTAGGCCACTCCAGGACCTTGAAATGCTTCTTACGAAGCCACTCCTTCGTTGCCCTGGCGGTGTGCTTTGGATCATTGTCATGTTGAAAGACCCAGCCACGTTTCATCTTCAATGCCCTTGCTGATGGAAGGAGGTTTGCACTCAAAATCTCACGATACATGGCCCCATTCATTCTTTCATGTACCCGGATCAGTCATCCTGGCCCCTTTGCAGAGAAACAGCCCCAAAGCATGATGTTTCCACCACCATGCTTTACAGTAGGTATGGTGTTTGATGGATGCAACTCAGTATTCTTTTTCCTCCAAACACGACAAGTTGTGTTTCTACCAAACAGTTCCAGTTTGGTTTCATCAAACCATAGGACATTCTCCCAAAACTCCTCTGGATCATCCAAATGCTCTCTAGCAAACTTCAGACGGGCCCACACATGTACTGGCTTAAGCAGTGGGACACGTCTGGCACTGCAGGATCTGAGTCCATGGTGGCGTAGTGTGTTACTTATGGTAGGCCTTGTTACATTGGTCCCAGCTCTCTGCAGTTCATTCACTAGGTCCCCCCGCGTGGTTCTGGGATTTTTGCTCACCGTTCTTGTGATCATTCTGACCCCACGGGGTGGGATTTTGCGTGGAGCCCCAGATCGAGGGAGATTATCAGTGATCTTGTATGTCTTTCATTTTCTAATTATTGCTCCCACTCTTGATTTCTTCACTCCAAGCTGGTTGGCTATTGCAGATTCAGTCTTCCCAGCCTGGTGCAGGGCTACAATTTTGTTTCTGGTGTCCTTTGACAGCTCTTTGGTCTTCACCATAGTGGAGTTTGGAGTCAGACTGTTTGAGGGTGTGCACAGGTGTCTTTTTATACTGATAACAAGTTTAAACAGGTGCCATTACTACAGGTAATGAGTGGAGGAAAGAGGAGACTCTTAAAGAAGAAGTTACAGGTCTGTGAGAGCCAGAAATCTTGATTGTTTGTTTCTGACCAAATACTTATTTTCCACCATAATATGCAAATAAATTGTTAAAAAAGCAGACAATGTGATTTTCTGGATTTTTTTTCTCAGTTTGTCTCCCATAGTTGAGGTCTACCTATGATGTAAATTACAGACGCCTCTCATCTTTTTAAGTGGTGGAACTTGCACTATTGCTGACTGACTAAATACTTTTTTGCCCTACTGTATTGTAGGGACACTCATATGATGAGTGCTATTAAATTCAATAATATTAATTTATTGGTGCAAAGTATATAAAAAATGAATATATCCTCACATAAATACCTAAAGTGATTGCAGCAGGTCCCTTGGATGCGCCCACCCCGACGCACGTTTCGGCATCTGTCTTCGAAGCATTGTGTCACGCCGTAAGCAGCGTTAAAGGGGCAGGATGGCGTATTGGGACCCACACCTGTCCCTACCACTTTAATGGGGCCCTGGCTTTCCCTTATCTCGGGGGTACCTATAAAGGTTAGGAGGCCCGAGCCGCCAGCGTATCCCTGTCTCCTGTACAGGCCCTATTAGTGGCCCCCTCTCCCCCCAAAGGAGGTGGACCACACCAGTGTAATTATACAACAAATAACAGGGTAAACAGACAAGGTAACTAAAAGATTCAAACTCACCAAATGCTCACACAACCATAGAGGAAACACAGACAAAGGAAGATAAGGAATAAACTTAGGAAGGAAAACAGATTTAACATGCAACCAAAACTGCAGACACCAATCTCTGTAAATAAACCTCCAACACCAACACCTCTCTCCATCAACCTCCAAGCCAGGCAGTAGAACTGATCACTGACACTAGCTGAAGTCAGGACTGGGTCTAGATAGAGGATCAGATTACAAGATCCATTTCAGCAGAGAGACCTAGCTCTCAGCAACTCAGAAATAAGGGTTAACTCCTGCACTGCTGGCACAAAGCAGCCAGGTCAGAAAACAGGTGAAGAGCTTCTGTTCGCTGTGTGTGAACGAGGCCCAGAGCGCTGCGGTTCTCTGGAACCTCTCTGTCGTGGTAGCCCCGTGACAGTACCCCCCCTTCTACGAGGGACCTCCAGAACCTCAGGACCAGGTTTCTCAGGGTGAGCTGTATGAAATGCCTGAACCAACCTAACCGCATGGACATCGGCAGCATGTACCCACATCCTTTCCTCAGGACCGTACCCTCTCCAGTGTACCCGATATTGTAGGGATCTACGAACTAAATGAGAATCCAAAACCCTGGAAATCTGGAACTCGAGATTTCCATCAACAAGGACCGGAGATGGAGGTGAAGGGGACTGATTGGATGGCGCCACAACCTTTTTGAGTAAGGAGCGATGAAAAACATTATGGATCTTAAATGACTGAGGCAAAGCCAGCCGAAAAGCTACGGAATTCACAACGGCCACAATCCTATAAGGGCCAATGAACCTAGGGCCCAATTTCCATGAAGGAACTCTCAGCTTAATATTTTTCGAGGACAACCAAACCCAATCACCCACACTGGTCCGGACCTTCCACACATCTCCGATCAGCTGCATTCTTATACCTGGAACCCATCCTCTTTAGTTTATCAAGAACCCCTTGCCATACGGATATAATGGATGAAGAAAACCTCTCCTCTTCAGGAACACCTGAGGAATCCCTCCTATTAAATGCACTTGATTGAGGATGAAAACCATATGCCCCGAAAAACGGGGACTTACCAGTAGTACTTAACCCAGTCCTCTTGATTCTCTGAGATGAAACACCTGAGATAAGTCTCAAGATTTTGATTTAATTGCGGCGACAACTACACCCTTCTGTAGTATAGGACCTGGTTCACAATTATCCCCACCCCCCGGGAAACAACGGGATAACGCATCAGCCTTGACATTCTTGTTTCCTGGCCGGTACGTTATGTAGAAATTGAACCTGGCGAAGAACAGAGACCACTTTGCCTGCCTAGGTGTAAGACGCTTTGCAGATTCTAAATACAACAGATTTTTGTGATCTGTTATGATCACAATGACAGGGTGAAGTGCTCCCTCCAAAAAATGGCACCATTCCTCAAATGCCCATTTAATTGCCAACAGCTCTCTGTTACCAATGTCATAATTCTTCTCTGTAGGAGATAATTTTTGAGAAAAATGCACACGGACGCCACTTACTTGGAGAATATCCCTGAGACAATACAGCTCCCACCCCTACCTCAGAGGCATCCACCTCTACCACAAATGGCTGAGTGATGTCAGGCTGTATTAATATGGGTGCAGTGGAAAAACACTTCTTCAAAGTTTCAAAAGCTTTACTGGCCGCACTGGACCATACAGAGAAATCCGTGCCCCTCTTGGTCATGTCTGTCATTGGTTTGGCTACCACTGAAAAGTCTTTAATAAATTTGCGATAGAAATTTGCAAAACCTAAAAACCTCTGTAAAGGCTTAAGGTCCTCAGGACGATTCCACTCCAAGACCACCCTGACCTTAGCCGGATCCATACGAAAACCTGTGGAGGATAAGAAATAACCCAGAAATGGAATCTCTTTGACTGCGAACATGCATTTCTCAAGTTTGGCAAACAGTTTATTGTCCCTGAGTACCTGAAAGACCTGCCGTACATGATCCTGATGAGAATCGAGGTCAGAGGAATAAATTAAGATGTCATCGAGATATACCACCATAAACCTACCTATTAAGTGACTAAATATATCATTGACAAAGTGTTGAAACACAGCAGGAGCATTACTTAACCCAAAAGGCATAACCAAGTTCTCGTAATGTCCCTCTGGAGTATTAAACGCCGTCTTCCATTCATCCTCCTCCTTTATCCGAATGAGATTATATGCCCCCCTGAGGTCTAATTTGGAGAACCATTTAGCCCCCACAATTTGGTTAAAGAGGTCCAGAATGAGAGGGAGCGGAAAAGAATCCCGGACCGTAATCTGATTTAATTCATGGAAGTCTAAGCATGGGCGTAAACCCCCGTCCTTCTTCTTTACAAAGAAGATCCAGCAGTAATGGGTGATGACGAGGGTCTGATATGATCCTTGGCCAGACTTTCCGTGATATAGTCCTTCATGGCCTGTCTCTCTGGGGCTGAGATGTTTTATAGCATACTCTTAGGCAGTTTAGCACCAGGAATGAGACGTATGGCGCAATGATAAGGACGGTGTGGAGGTAGCTCTCGACTCCCCTCCTCAGAGAAGACATCCTCAAAATCTGAGATGAACTCTGGCAAAACCTGAGAACTCAATCCGGCTAGCCGAGTACCCAGGCAATGTTCCTGACAAAACTCCATCTAGTAATCTCCCGAGTCTACCAGTCTAATACCGGGTTGTGTAATGTGAGCCATGGTAAACCGAGAACTACAGGCGACGGCAAACCCCCCAACACATAACATTCTAATGACTCAGAGTGTAACACCCCTATTTGTAGGCTCACCCCACGGACGATCTGAGTGAAAGTCTCCTGGCTCAAAGGTGCAGAATCAATGGCAATTATAGGTATGGGTCTAGACAACTCTTGAGTCTTAAGCCAATGTGCCTGAACAAACCCAGCATCAATTAAATTAAACCCTGCCCCAGAGTCCAGAAAGGCAGAGATATTAAACCTATTTTCACCAAGACGAATCTCGGCTGGTAGGAAAAATTGAGGTTTACCAAAGGAGGAAATTAGTACACCCGAGTTGCCAACCTCCCCGCAACCCGGGCTCAATAGTTTTCCGGCGGTTGTCTTCTAGAAGGACACACATTCACATAATGACCCCAAAAAAATGTACCTTCCTTACGCTGTACTACTGCAGCCCCCTTAGAATGAGTAGCGCCACCCAACTGCATAGGTTCTCCTAGAGACTCAGATTCTGGTGAGTCCAAATCTGAATTACCCTTGAATAGCGGCGATTCATTAAGTCTCTGGCGCAGGCGGCGGTCCACATGGATCGCAAGAGACATAGCTGCCTCCAGTGTGGTTGGTGTCTCCTGTAGGGCAAAAGCATCTTTTATTTTATCAGATAGGCCCTGATAAAATTGACTACGGAGTGCAGGGTCATTCCACAATGTGTCAGTAGCCCATTTCTGAAACTCAGAGCAGTACTCCTCTACTGGCCGGTCTCCCTGTGTAAGATGGCGTATTGTGGACTCAGCGAGGGAGACGCGGTCAGGATCATCATACACCTGACCTAAGGCTTGAAAAAACTCCTCCACAGTCCGTAACGGCAAAGCATCAGCGGGAAGTGAAAATGCCCAGGCCTGAGGGTCACCTTGTAGAAGTGATACTATAATTCCAACCCTCTGCTCCTCTGAACCTGAAGTGTGAGGACGCAACCTAAAATACAATTTACAGGCCTCCCTGAATGTAACAAATTTGTCACGCCCCCCTGAGAACCTGTCAGGTAATGTAATCTTAGGCTCCAGCGAAGCTTGTGGAGGTGTAGCAACCCCTGAAGTAGCCACTGGAGTGTGCTGTACAACCGCCGAGCGGAGGTCAGCCACCTCTAGACTGAGTTGCTGCATTTGTCCAGCTAAAGCAGCAATGGGGTCCATATTGGAGCAAGAAAAATTTTTAAGGTCAGTGATACTGTCACTCCGTAAGTGGCGTTAAAGAGGTAGGATGGCATACTGGGACCCGCACCTGTCCCTACCACTTTAATGGGGCCCTGGCTTTCCCTTATCTCGGGGGTACCTATGAAGGTTAGGAGGCCCGAGCCGCCAGCGTATCCCTGTCTCCTGTGCAGGCCCTATTAGTGGCACCCTCTCCCACCAAAGGAGGTGGACCGCACCAGTGTAATTATACAACAAATAACAGGGTAAACAGGCAAGGTAACTAAAAGATTAAAACTCACCAAATGCTCACACAACCACAGAGGAAACACAGAGAAAGGAAGAGAAGGAATAAACTTAGGAAGGAAAACAGATTTAACATGCAACCAAAACTGCAGACACCAATCTCTGTAAATAAACCACCAACACCTCTCTCCATCAACCTCCAAGCCAGGCAGTAGAACTGATCACTGACAATAGCTGAAGTCAGGACTGGGTCTATATAGAGGATCAGATTACAAAATCCACTTCAGCTGAGAGACCCAGCTCTCAGCAACTCAGAAATAAGGGTTAACTCCTGCACTGCTGGCACAAAGCAGCCACGTCTGAAAACAGGTGAAGAGCTTCTGTTCACTGTGTGTGAACGAGGCCCAGAGCGCTGCGGTTCTCTGGAACCTCTCTGTCGCGGTAGCCCCATGAAACATTGTCTGCCAATACGATCTTTTGATCTCCCGTTACTGCATTTTAATGACAATGTTGTGGTAACCAAAAAAACGTAATTCTGGCATTTTGACTTTTTTCTTCGCTACGCCGTTTACAGATTGGATTAATTCTTTTTATGTCTTGATAGATTTGGCAATAATGAATGCGGCGATACCAAATATGTGTAATTTTTTTTTAATTGTTTTATTTTTAATAGGGCGAATGAGGGGTGATTTGAACTTTTATACATAGTCTTTTGAATATTTTTATTAAATCAGATCACGTGTGTGTAGCAGAAATTTTTACATTCTATGAGCACTGACCACTGGGCAGCGCTCATAGCACTTTGGCAATGACAACCACAGCGGACCCCGAATTGTCATGCCAACCCCTCGGCGATCCGCAGTCATGTGATATGGGCGCTGGTGGGCGGGATTAGCGATGCGCTTCCAGCGCAATCACATTAAATGTCACTGTCAGAGATTGACAGCGGCATTTAATGGACTAACAGCCATGGGATGATTGCTATTCTACTCGTGGCTGTTAGGAGCACATTTCAGCTGTTCAAAACAACATGACATGTGCCTGGAAAGATGTGGGCTCAGCACCGGAACCCACATCAAAGGGAGAGACATGACATGCACAGTACATGTGTGGAGCATGTCGTGAAGGGGTTAAAATATATTTTCTTTATTCTGTGGATTGTTTTATACTCATTTTTTTGTTCTTGATAGATCTGTATGAGGACATATTTTTTGCATAACAACACGTTTTTATTAGGGAAAATATGATTTTTTAATCCTTTTTAAAGGGAACCTGTCACCCCCAAAATCGAAGGTGAGCTAAGCCCACCGGTATCAGGGGTTTATCTACAGCATTCTGTAATGCTGTAGATAAGTCCTGATGTATCATGAAAGATGAGAAAAAGAGGTTAGATTATACTCACCCAGTGACGGTCCCACTGTGGTCTGGGGCCTCCCATCTTCTTATGATGACGTCCTCTTCTTGTCTTCACACTGTGGCTCCGGCACAGGCGTACTTTGTCTGCCCTGTTGAGGGCAGAGCAAAGTACTGCAGTCTGCAGGTGCTGGGCCTCTCTGACCTTTCCTGGTGCCTGCGCACTGCAGTACTTTTCTCTGCGTGAAATACGGCCAAGTCTCGCAGGTTAAAATCTGGCTCTGCCGCCGGCATTCCAGAGCGGAGCGTGCGGCCGCACAGCAATACATGGAGCTCTGCTCCCAACTGCTGGCAGCAGAGCCTGGTGTTACCATAGGAGACTCGGCCATATTTCACACAAGTGAGTATGAGCCCTTCCTGTTATATTCTGCTAGTAGCAGACCCTAATTAGCCTTTCATAGTTGGCAGACCCTGAGGCTGGTTCAAACCCCACCAAGGACAACATCTGCAAAGAGTTTGTATGTTCTCTCTGTGTTTGTGTGGTTTTCCTCCAGGTACTCCGGTTTCCTCCCACATTCCAAAGACATACTGATAGGGAACCTAGATTGTGAGCCCCATCGGGGACAGCGATGATAATGTGTGCAAACTGTAAAGCGCTGCGGAATATGCTAGCGCTATATAAAAATAAAGATTATTAAAATGTTCTCATATCATCCACCATATAAATTTCCAGACATATCTATTTATTGTGCTTGCTATATACCACAAATAAACTGTAAATTTTATCCTAGTCAAAGAGAGAGAATTTACCAAAACTGGCATTTTAAGCTTAAGGTACCTTCACACATAATGATTTCGTTAACTTTTTGTGACATAGCAACAATCCCGCTAACGATCTCGTTATGTGTGACAGCGACCAACGATCAGGCCCCTGCTGGGAGATCGTTGATCGTTGGGGAATGATCAGGACCTTTTTTTGGTCGCTGATCACCCGCTGTCATCGCTGGATCGGCATCACACACTTGTAACCAGAGTAAATATCGGGTTACTAAGCACAGTGCCGCGCTTAGTAACCCGATATTTACCCTGGTTACCATTGTAAAAGTTAAAAAAACAGAACATAATCACATTCCGATGTCTGTCACGTCCCCCGCCGTCAGCTTCCCTGCACTGACTGTCAGCGCCGGCCGTAAAGCAGAGCACAGTGGTGATGTCACCGCTGTGCTCTGCTTTACGGCCGGCGCTGACACAGTCAGTGCGGGAAGCTGACGGCGGGGGACGTGACAGACATCGGAATGTGAGTATGTAGTGTTTTTTTTTACTTTTAAAATGGTTACCAGGATAAATATTGGGTTACTAAGCGCGGCCCTGCACTTAGTAACCCGATGTTTACCCTGGTTACCCAGGGACTTCGACATCGTTGAAGACAGTTTCAACGATGCCGAAGTCGTTCCCCTGATCGTTGGTCGCTGGAGAGAGCTGTCTGTGTGAACAGCTCCCCAGCGACCATACAACGACTTACCAACGATCACGGCCAGGTCGTATTGCTGGTCGTGATCGTTGGTAAGTCGTTTAGTGTAACGGTACCTTTACAGCAGTAATAATCAGTGTACAGGATATTTATACTAGTTTCTATTACTCATTGTTTCATGTTAAACTGGAAATCCAAAAACTAAGGCCATGTTCACACATTCAGTATTTAGTCAGTATTTAAAATCAGTATTTGTAAGGCAAAACCAGGGGCTGGTGAAAAATACAGAAATTATGACGTGTTTCTATTATACTTGTCATCTGATTGTTCCACTACTGATTTTGATTTACATATACTGATGTAAAATAAATACTGAACATGTGAATATGGCCACAAAAAAAACAATAGCGACAAAAGTTGCAACTTACAAGCTATTTTGTGAAGAAAGTGTCATTTGTTCCTAACAAGCTCCCTGTGCTCCTCTCTGCCATCTGAAACTAAAGTGTCAAAAGTCTGCAGCTGCAGTAAGTAGCTACCAGAAAATGAGGAATGCAGACAGGTTTGATAAGACAGGTCTGAGAAAACTGAGGGATGCTTGGTGTTCATGTTCAGTTCAAGAGATAGTCATCCTCTGAGAATCAAGTCATAAAGCTACATTTTTTCTTGTTAAATTACATGACACGTAAAAAAGAAATAACATGTCATTACTTTAGGGGAAACTGTTGACCGGATTTTTTTTAAAGGCCATCACATTTTTGACAATGGAAAAATGAATTCTAAATATGTTTAGCTAATAAAGCTGCAACACGCTTCAGACTGCAGTCTTCATTCCTTCCTCCTTTATTCAGCCCCCCCTCCTATGCAGCTTGTAGCCTGATTCAAGTTTCAGATTTTTCTCTTGTGGGAATGTCTCTCTCTGTAATGTAGGCTGGTGTGCATTTAGGGTGTTGCTACCTTCATTTACTAAAATATCAGAACAGTTTGTTACCTACACTGTTCATGCATGTTTCTATTATTTTATAAACTATTTTCACCTGTGCAGATTGCACCCTTATGCAAGTTTTAGATGTTTCTCTTCTGGGAGTGTCTCTCTCTGTAATATAGATTGGATGTGAACTTGGTGTGTATCCAGGGTGCTGCTGTCTTCATTTACTCAAATATCAGAACAGCTTGAAACCAGCATGTTTCTATGTATACATAGCTGGTATACAGGCAAGTACTGGCAGGTACGGCTGACATACAGGCATGCACTGGCAGGGACGGCAGGTGCAGGCAGGTATGGCAAGTAAGGCTGGTATACAGGCAGGCAAAGGCAGGTACTAGAAGATAAACTAAACAGGGAACTTGAGAACTAGCCAGCATTCAAACAAGCAGAGAATACACGCTGATCAGGCACCTCCCATCAGGTGGAGGTGACTTAAATAATAAGTGTCTCCCTGTGATTGAAAACTCTCCTTCAGGTCCTGGGATCCATATTTAAGTGTAAAATAAAGAATCAAAATAAAAAATATTGATATACTTACCCTCGGACGCGCCCTGGTTCTCACCGGCAGCCTTCCTTCCTAAGAATGAGGGCCTGAAGGACCTTCGATGAGGTCGCGGCTTGTGATTGGTCGCGTGAGCGGTCACATGGGCGTCACGTGACCAATCACAAGCCGCGACATCATCTAAGGTCCTTCAGGCGCTGATTCTTAGGAAGGAAGGCTGCGGGTTAGAACCAGGGCGCGTCCGAGGGTGAGTATATACCTATTAGGAATATACTCACCCTCGGATGCGCCCTCGGACGCTTCCTTCCTAAGAATTAGCGCCTGAAGGACCTTAGATGACGTCACGGCTTGTGATTGGTCGCGTGACGCCCATGTGACCGCTCACACGACCAATCACAAGCCGCGACGTCATCGAAGGCCCTTCAGGCACTCATTCTTAGGAAGGAAGGCTGCCGGTGAGAACCAGGGCGCGTCCGAGGGTGAGTATATCAATATTTTTTTTTTAAATTCTTTATTTTACACTTAAATATGAATTCCGATACCGATTCCCGATATCTTAAACATATCGGAACTCGGTATCGGAATTCCGATTCCAGATAAGAAGATCGCCGACCTCATGGCCGACCCCACACAGGGGGCGGGTCGGGTTACATGAAACCCGACTTTGCCAAAAGTCGGCGACTTCTGAATCTGGCCGACCCGTTTCGCTCAACCCTAGCCACAAGGAATGTGGAGAGGATCTGCAGCAAGAGGTTTCTGCAGCAACGGGAGCAGAGTAGAGTAGAACGGGGCATAACCGCAGAAGTGCGAAGCAGAGGCAAAACCACACAGGTACGGAGCAGGCAGAGCCGCAAGAGTGCCGAGTGTAAGCAGACTGAGAACACAAGGAAAGACACAGCAGGGAAGGAAGCCACAGACAAGGAGACCGAGATAAGACTAAGTACAGACAAGGCAATGGAACAAGACACAAGGACAAAGACACAGGGACCAGGATATTCTGCTTCCTGGAGGGCGGACAACAAGATCAAGGCAATAGCACAGAGAAAAGCCTCCAGAGAGGGAGTAACACAGAGCAAGACCTGGCAAACTCAGAAGCTAAATACTATCTGAGCTAACACATTGCACAGGCCCAGTCCACTGGGTGGAGCTGCACTAAATACTGGAGGCCTCTTGGTAATTGGTCAGGAACAGATTAGATAGGTGCACCTGATTCCTATAAGAACCAGAGAGTTCAGGCGCGGCCCCCTATGCACACAGCCAGGAAGCATGCAGAGAGCAGAGGAACAGAATATGGAGCTGGCATGAAACAGAAACCACATCTTGACCTGGAGTAGTGGGTAAGATAGTGTGAGAGATGAGAGGCCATGCCGTGATGCCAGCAGAGTTGTTACACATGCCCTGGTAGAATTTTTGCTTTCTTGGCCTTTTTTCAGAGAACATGAATGATAACACCAAAACTTTTTCTCCACTCATGGTTAGTGGTTGGGTGAAACCATTTATTGTCAAACTACTATGTTATCTCTTTTTAAATCATAATGACAACCCAGAACATACAAGTGATCCTGATCAAAAGTTCACATACCATGGTGATTTTGGCCTGAAAACATGCACAGGCGTTGACACAAATAGGTTTGAATGGCTACTAAAGGTAACATCCTCACGTGTGACCTGTGTGTTTGCTTCTAATCAGTGTGTGTAGAAATCGCAGGATCGCTGGATGTCATCACAGACAGAAGGCAGATCAAGAGTTAAAAGAGTTATTTAACCCCTTAGCGACCGCCGATACGCCTTTTAACGGCGGCCGCTAAGGGTACTTAAACCACAGCGCCGTTAATTAACGGCGCTGTGGAAAAAGTACATAGCGCCCCCCAGAGGCCGATTTTCTCCGGGGTCTCGGCTGCCGGGGGTAGCCGAGACCCCAGATAACATGATTCGGGGGGTTTTTAACCCTCCCCGCATTTGCGATCGCCGGTAATTAACCGTTTACCGGCGATCGCAAAAAAAAAAAAAAAAAAACGCGATCTCTTTTTAATTTCTCTGTCCTCCGATGTGATGGCACATCGGAGGACAGAGAAAAGGGGTCCCAGGTGGCCCCCCAATACTCACCTAGCTCCCCCGATGCTCCTCGTGTCTCCCGGTGGGCGCCGCCATCTTCAAAATGGCGGGTGCATGCGCAGTGCGCCCGCCGGCCGGCCCCGCGACAATCTTTGGGGTCTCGGCTGCCGGGGGTAGCCGAGACCCCAAAGAGCATGATTGGCGTCGGTATTACCGACCCCTGTTTTGCGATCGCCGGTAATTAACTGTTTACCGGCGACCGCAAAAAAAAAAAAGTAAAGTGTAATTCTCTCTCCTCTGATGTGATTGCACATCAGAGGACAGAGAAATAGGGGGATTCGGGGACCCTAGAATACTCACCTAGGTCCCTGGATCCTCTTGCTGCTCCTCCTGGCCGCCGGCAGAAGAAAATGGCGGGCGCATGCCCAGTGCGTCTGCCATCTGTCTCCATTTGCCGGCCGGCAGGAGAACAGCAGTTGGGGCTAAAATTAGGGTTAGGGTTAGGGGTAGGGTTAGGGGTAGGGTTAGGGTTAGGGGCAGGGTTAGGGTTAGGGGTAGGGTTAGGGTTAGGGTTAGGGTTAGGGGTAGGGGTAGGGTTAGGGGTAGGGTTAGGGGTAGGGTTAGGGGTAGGGCTAGAGTTGGGGCTAAATTTAGGGTTAGGGTTGGGCTAAATTTAGGGTTAGGGTTGGGGCTAAATTTAGGGTTAGGCTTCTTTCACACTTACGTCGGTACGGAGCCGTCGCAATGCGTCGGCCCGACATACCGACGCATGTTGTGAAAATTGTGCACAACGTGGGCAGCAGCTGTAGTTTTTCAAAGCATCTGCTGCCCAATCTATGTCCTGGGGAGGAGGGGGCGGAGTTACGGCCACGCATGCGCGGTCAGAAATGGCGGATGCGACGTACAAAAAAACGTTTCATTGAACGTTTTTTTGTGCCGACGGTCCGCCAAAACACAACTGATCCAGTGCACGACGGACGCGACGTGGGGCCATCCGTCACGATCCGTCGGCAATACAAGTCTATGGGCAAAAAACGCATCCTGCGGGCACATTTGCAGGATCCGTTTCTCGTCCAAAACGACGGATTGTGACGGAATGCCAAACGACGCAAGTGTGAAAGTAGCCTTAGGGCTAGGGTTAGGGTTGGGGCTAAAGTTAGGGCTAGGGTTGGGGCTAAAGTTAGGGTTAGAGCTGGGATTAGGGTTAGGGTTTGGATTAGGGTTGGTATTAGGGTTAGGGTTGGCATTAGGGTTACGCTTGGGATTAGGGTTAGGTTTGGGATTAGGGTTAAGGTTAGGGTTGTGATTAGGGGTGTATTGGGATTAGGGTTAGGTTTGAGGTTAGGGTTGAGATTAGGATTAGGGGTGTGTTGGATTCAGGGTTTTGATTAGGGTTATGGTTAGGGTTGACATTAGGGTTGTTTTGGGGTAAGGGTTGTGACTATGGTTAGGGTTTGTGATTAGGATTATGGATCAGGTTGGGATTAGGGTTAGGGGTGTGTTGGGGTTAGGGTTGGAGCTAGAATTGGGGGGTTTCCACTGTTTAGGTACATCAGGGGGTCTCCAAACACGACAGCCAATTTTGCGCTCAAAAAGTCAAATGGTGCTCCCTCCCTTCTGAGCTCTGCCGTGCGCCCAAACAGTGGGTTACCCCCACATATGGGGCATCAGCGTACTCGGGATAACTTGGACAACAACTTCTGGGGTCCAATTTCTCTTGTTACCCTTGTGAAAATTAAAACTTGGGGGCTACAATATCTTTTTTGTTGAAAAAAAAATATTTTTTTATTTTCACGACTCTGCATTCTAAACTTCTGTGAAGCACTTGGGCATTCAAAGTTCTCACCACACATCTAGATAAGTTCCTTGGGGGGTCTAGTTTCCAAAATAGGGTCACTTGTGGGGGTTACTACAGTTTAGGTACATCAGGGGCTCTGCAATCGCAACATAATGCCCACAGACCATTCTATCAAAGTCTGCATTCCAAAAAGGCGCTCCTTCCTTTCCGAGCTCTGCCGTGCGCCCAAACAGTGGTTTAGCCCCACATATGGCGCATCAGCGTACTCGGGATAAATTGGACAATAACTATTGCAGTCCAATTTCTCCTGTTACCCTTGTGAAAATAAAAACTTGGGGGCTACAATATCTTTTTTGTGGAAAAAAAATATTTTTTATATTCACGACTCTGCATTCTAAACTTCTGTGAAGCACTTGGGCATTCAAAGTTCTCACCACACATCTAGATAAGTTCCTTGGGGGGTCTAGTTTCCAAAATGGGGTCACTTGTGGGGGGTTACTACAGTTTAGGTACATCAGGGGCTCTGCAAACGCAACATAATACCCGCAGACCATTCTATCAAAGTCTGCATTCCAAAACGGTGCTCCTTCCTTCCGAGCTCTGCCGTGCGCCCAAACAGTGGTTTACCCCCACATATGGGGTACCAGCATACTCAGGACAAATTGGACAACAACTTTTGGGGTCCAATTTCTCTTGTTACCCTTGTGAAAATAAAAACTTGGGGGCTAAAAAATCTTTTTTGTGGAAAAAAATAATATTTTTTATTTTCACGGCTCTGCATTATAAACTTCTGTGAAGCACTTGGGCATTCAAGGTTCTCACCACACATCTAGATAAGTTCCATGGGGGGTCTAGTTTCCAAAATGGGGTCACTTGTGGGGGATTTCTACTGTTTAGGCACATCAGGGGCTCTCCAAACGCGACATGGCGTCCGATCTCAATTCCAGCCAATTCTACATTGAAAAAGTAAAACGGCACTCTTTCTCTTCCAAGCTCTGCGGTGCGCCCAAACAGTGGTTTACCCCCATATATTGGGTATCGACGTACTCAGGAGAAATTGCTCAACAACTTTAGTGGTCTAATTTCTCCTGTTACCCTTGTGAAAATAAAAATTTGTGGGCAAAAAGATCATTTTTGTAGAAAAAAATGCAATTTTTTTTTTCACGGCTCTACGTTATAAACTTCTGTGAAGCACATGGGGGTTCAAAGTGCTCGCCACACATCTAGATAAGTTCCTTAAGGGGTCTAGTTTCCACTTGTGGGGGGTTTCCACTGTTTAGGCACATCAGGGGCTCTCCAAACGCGACATGGCGTCCAATCTCAATTCCAGCCAATTCTACATTGAAAAAGTAAAACGGCACTCCTTCACTTCCAAGCTCTGCGGTGCGCCCTAACAGTGGTTTACCCCCACATATAGGGTATTGGCGTATTCAGGAGAAATTGCATAACAAAATTTATGGTTACATTTCTGTTTTTACACTTGTGAAAATAAAAAAAATGGTTCTGAATTAAGATGTTTGCAAAAAAAAGTTACATTTTCATTTTTTCCTTCCACATTGTTTCAGTTCCTGTGAAGCACATAAGGGTTAATAAACTTCTTGAATGTGGTTTTGAGAACCTTGAGGGGTGTAGTTTTTAGAATGGTGTCACACTTCGTTATTTTCTATCATATAGACCCCTCAAAATGACTTCAAATGTGATGTGGTCCCTAAAAAAAAATGGTGTTGTAAAAATGAGAAATTGCTGGTCAACTTTTAACCCTTATAACTCCCTAACAAAAACAAATTTTGTTTCCAAAATTGTGCTGATGTAAAGTAGACATGTGGGAAATGTTATTTATTAACTATTTTTCGTGACATATCTCTCTGATTTAAGGGCATAAAAATACAAAGTTTGAAAATTGCAAAATTTTAAAAATTTTCGCCATATTTCCGTTTTTTTCATAAATAATCGCAAGCAATATCGAAGAAATGTTACCACTAACATGAAGTACAATATGTCACGAAAAAACAGTCTCAGAATCAGCGGGATCCGTTGAAGCGTTCCAGAGTTATAACCTCATAAAGTGACAGTGGTCAGAATTGCAAAAATTGGCCTGGTCATTAAGTACCAAATTGGCTCTGTCACTAAGGGGTTAACAGTAAATGCACTCCATGCAGGGAGTTCTGGGTAGCAGGGAGATGGGAGGAAATGGGGCAGAACTAGGAGTGGCACGGTAGGACAGGGACAAACGATAGTTCAGAATTAAAGGGGTGAAACTTATCAGACTGTAGTCTTCTGGTGTGAAGCGCTTCAGAGTTCCAACGGTGGCACAGACAACAGTGGCACGTGACGTCTCAAAACAATCTCTGGGAGCAGGTTGATTTTCCATACTTAAAGGTGTCTAGCACGGTACTCAGTCCAATGAGGGGAACTACTGGAACGAGACTTTGTTCCGTGGTGTGCGCACGTCCTTGGTAGTGAGGCTCTGGCCCAAGTCATATGTCTCTCATTCTACATTGCACACTCAGTGCAGTCTCTGCCTTCAACTGGGAGTCACCTCCAAGCGTGGAGGATGGTGGGGAGCTAACAGTCGGTCGTCCACAAACGATGGACCTGTATGCAAGGGTACTGTCCAGTCAGTCTGCGCAAATGGGTCGCTCAGCCTTTACAGCAGACACAGCACCCCACTCACCACTCAGCTTTCCCACCTGGGTTCTGCTCTGTGCACACAGCTCTGCATGGCTCTGCTTTGCTGATACAGCTCTGTTCTGCTGGCACAGCTCTGCTCTGCTGGCACACTAATCTCCCCAGCAATACAGCTCCTTATATTACTAAAAATTGCAACTCAAAAACCAAAGTCCTTACAGGAATGTGACGAATAAAAATATTGGAGTGTCAAAGATCACAGCCTGGGCGGGTCATGCTGAATCCACAACGCTGTTACCTTTTTGTCATGAACAACCCTCTGCTGCCCCCTATCGTCAGGGACAATTACTCAATTGACTGTCGATTAACAGAGGAGGCTGAAGGCTATTTCCACTAATGCTGGTTCTTGGAGAACTAACAGTGAGCTTATGGTATACACACATCTGATTCCAATTCCAATGCATGGAATATATATAATAAAGTACAGGCACTGGGTCTATCACAGTGATCAAAATTAACCAATAGGAAAAATTTCCTCTTGTTGCCAGGTGCCAACCAGCAGATCTCGGCTGGCGCACTGCTCACGTGCCCGCCATTTTCTTCCTGGAAGAAGACGCTGCCAGCCGGGGGACTTCATGAGGGGATGCAGGGACACCGGAGGTACCAGGGGGATCGGGGGACCCCATTTCTCTCTCCTCTGATGTGCGATCACAGTGAGCGCAACATTGGGGTCAGGAAAAACTGACCCAAATCATGTTCTTCGTGGTCTGTGCTACCCCCAGTAGCCCACACCCCCCGAGAAATTCTGACTCTGGGGGGGTGCTATACAATTATTTCTCAGCGCAGATAAAAAATGGCGCTGAGGAATAAGTACCCTTAACTGCCACCGTTAAATGGTGTATCGGTGGTAGTTAAGGAGTTAATCCACAAATCTTAGACTCCATGTGTGCTTCACATGTCCCTCTTATTTATTTTGTCACCGCAGGCTGTCCCTTCCTCAAAGGGAGTTTTAATTAGTTTTGTTACTCCTTAGCTATAGGTAATTTCCTCACTTGTCTATGTTGAACACATGGTTCTACTACCAAAAGAGGTTTAGATTGTAAATTATTTCTCCATCTAGAGATTCTGTGCGAGAGAGGAGGGGGGGGGGGTGAATGCCCCCTTCCTGGAGAGTCTTTATTGATCTTAATTTTTCTATGACAGAGAGGAAAACACAAAAGCGCTCAGAGGTAAAAAAAAAAAAGTATGTTAAGCTGCTCCACCAATCGCCAAGGTATACCCATAATAGAGCAGAAAAAATACTCTGTTGTTCATACAGGTACTATACAGATGATCAGGTTTTTAAATACATCAGATAGGGACTATATACATTAGACAGGACTGCTCTATTATGGGTATACCTTGGCGATTGGTGGAGCAGCTTAACATACTTTTTTTGCAAAAAAAAGTATTAACTAAATACCCTGCGTTTTTTCATTTTTTGACTAGCACTTGCTTAATTACTGTGACTTCTTTTTTTTTTTTACAACAGAGAATTTTTTGACCTCTCTGTGCGCTTTTGTGTTTTCAATTTCTTTGGTGGTGTGAACAGTTTCCTACAGACTTGTTCGCTATGCAGGTGGCCCATGTGTTTTTGGTTTTATAATAGTTCTCTTGTTTTTACAAGACTGGGGAGTTCACCACTCCTCTGTGGGTCATTTGCATTGTAGCTGTTCCATCTCGCATGTTCAACGTGGATATTTTTTCTCTGAGCCCTGTTCATACAGGTACTATACAGATGATCAGGTTTTTAAATACATCAGATAGGGATTATATACATTAGACAGGACTGCTCTATTATGGGTATACCTTGGCGATTGGTGGAGCAGCTTAACATACTTTTTTTGCAAAAAAATGTATTAACTAAATACCCTGTGTTTTTTCATTTTTTGACTAGCACTTGCATATTTACTGTGACTTTTTTTTTTTTACAGAGTATTTTTTTACCTCTCTGTGCGCTTTTGTGTTTTCAATTTCTTTGGTGGTGTGAACAGGTTCCTACAGACTTGTTCGCTATGCAGGTGGCCCATGTGTTTTTTGGTTTTATATATGACAGAGAGGAGAAAACAAAAAGTGCAAATTTCAATAATTTCCCAGTCCTTAATGGGGTTAAAATATATCTAGTGTGAGTAACCCATTTAAACATCATCCTGGACGAATGAATAAATAAATAATAAAATAGAAATTTGCAACTGTCACATCTTTTTGTAATTTTTGAATTTCCTTCAAATTGCACAATGACTTTCTTTGAAATCACTAATTCATGAGACATATGAGACATAACATTATCATTGATGTATTATTCCATGTCAATACTAAAAAAGGATATTTTAATGAATCACGTGTGAAGGAACACAAGCAATATTTAAAATTGGAGGGAAGTCATAAATGTACAGTAGGTATGGCTTCAGGCATGAAAAAAATCATAAATTACTCAACAGAAATGAATTAATTAGCTTTGCTTTCCAATATATTTGAATGCTTTGTTTCCCTTCTGGCTCTGTACTTTGAAGTTCAGCTTCAATAGTCGACCATCATTGACTGTTCCAGTTGTGATTCAAGTAATATTTTCCAATTATAAATTAAACTAAAACCTCAATTCATAGTTCAAATAATGAATAAATAATTATTTAACCACTAAATCCCGCTGGAGAGATGAGTGGATATTAGCTTTGATTTGGAATATTACTTTTAAGCTTTGTACAGTTCTCCACTGTTCTCAGACTTTTCGTATTCTGTCGGGGTTGTTGTGTGCTTAAATAAGCATGGGATCTAGGATGATTTGTATCAGCAGTTTTTGTCTGACTAATTAGCAGATATCAAAGTTATTGAAAAGATTGAAAAGTGAGACATAAGGATAGAATGAAGAGTCCTAAATTACGTGTAGTCTACAGCAAAATGTAAAGACATAGCATTTGTCAACAGAAACTATAGGGTGCAAACTTTCAATTCAATGAATAGCATGCCTACAATATATAAAATAAATTGTAGAATGTATGTCCTTAAACATCCAGCAGATTGGTGGAGGTCCTGTCCTAAAACACTCACCTATCACTCAAAAGACGCTGAAGTACTCAGTCCCCTATACTATTTTATACTATAATGCACTGTGTTAGGGGAGCTGTGAGGGCCATCATATTGTATATAAGTAGCTGTGGTGGGCCCATTCTTTTGTATAGGGAGCTGCAGGGCAATTATACCATATATAAGGGTCTGTTGATATCTGATACTGTTTATAGGGAGCTGTGAGGGCATCATACTCTATAAAGGGTAGCTGTGGGGAACTTCATACTGTATATAGTGGAGTTGTGGAGAACATTATACTGTATATAGAAGAATTGTGGAGGGACATTTTACTGCGGCATTAGAGGGCATTATTACTTTTTAGAGACACTCAAATGAGAAAATAAAATTTTATGTGTTCACTTAAGGGAACCGGTCACCCCCAAAATCGAAGGTGAGCTGAGCCCACCTGCATCAGGGGCTAATCTACAGCATTCTGTAATGCTGTAGATAAGCCCCCGATGTATCCTGAAAGACGAGAAAAAGAGGTGAGATTATACTCACCCAGGGGCGGTCCGATCTGATGGGCATCATGGTCCGGTCCGGGGCCTCCCATCTTCTTACGATGATGTCCTCTTCTTGTCTTCATGCGGCGGCTCCGGCGCAGGCGTTCTTTGTCTGCCCTATTGAGGGTAGAGCAAAGTACTGCAGTGCGCAGGTGCCGGGAAAGGTCAGAGAGGCCCGGCGCCTGCACACTGCAGTACTTTGCTCTGCCCCCAACAGGGCAGACAACGTATGCCTGCGCCAGAGCCGCAGCGTGAAGACAAGAAGAGGACGTCATCCTTTGAAGATGGGAGGCCCCGGATCGGACTGCGACGCCCATCGAATCAGACCACCCGCCCAGGTGAGTATAATCTAACCTCTTTTTCTCATCATTCAGGATACATCAGGAGCTTATCTACAGCATTACAGAATGTTGTCAAAGGGGCTCACATGAGGGATTATTACTTTCTAGAAGCCAAATGCCAACACTATTACTTTCTTGAGGAACTCACGAAGGACTTTGGTGTTTTATATGGAGCAATTTTACCATCTAGAGGGCACAACGAGGGCATTTTACTATATAAGAAGCACAGTGGTGTGCATTAGCATGTGGGGTATTAAGAGGAGCATTGATACCTTACCACACAACAGGTGCAGTAATGGAGACAAATACAGCAGCAGCTCAGTATTGTGGTATCAGAAGGATTTAGTGTTTTATGTAGGTTGGGAATAGATGGGATGATGCTGGAAATGTGAGAAGTCAAATGTCTTTGTTGATGTACAATAACAAATTGTATTGTGGTACCGTGTTAGCCAGAAAAATCGATGTGAATACTTTTCTGCCCAATGATGACAGAAGTATTCTAGGAGTGATACCTTTATTGGCTAACCAGAAAATAATATGTTTGCAAGCTTTCAGAGCACAGTGGCTCCTTCTCCTTGCCTGAAGAAGGAGCCACTGTGCTCTGAAAGCTTGCAAACATATTATTTTCTGGTTAGCCAATAAAGGTATCACTCCTAGAATACTTCTGTCATCATTGGGCAGAAAAGTATTCACATCTAAATGTCTTTGTTGTAACCTTTGAAGATGAGAAGTCATTAGTGATGAGCGAGCACTAAAATGCTCAGGTACTCGTTACTCGAGTCAAGCAAAAAGCAATGCTCGGGTGCTCAACCCGAGTACTGAGTATAATGGAAGTCAATGAAAAAAGCATTTTAGCGGCGCCCCCTTAGAGGTCTGGAGAAGGTCTAAATATTGCTGAAAATGGCGAAAGCAGCACTGAAGTGGCATTTGAACAGCATGGGGAAGACCCCTGGAAGCATCTCTGAATCCCAGGTCACTGCTGGGAACAATGTTGTCAAAGTACTATGCCACTTTTACGGGCTGACAATAAAACATACAAAAATGCTGTTACAATGGATTTGACTGGAAAAATATTAAGAAGCATTATTTCCAGTATAATGACTTGTGTATAAGGCAAAATAGATAAGAGGAAAAAAAATGCTACTCCACATCTTGGGCCCTGTTCACGGTGTTTTTGCTGCATTTTTGCACTTTTAATTGCTTTCAATGGTGAACAAAATATTCTACAGAAAATAATTTTATTATTTTAATACCTTATCTGTAGTGATGTTCGAATAGTGAACTATTCGGATTCGGGAAAATTGCATGAATAATATCTAATATCAGTTTATCCGTACCAAATAATGAATCCAGTGAAATAAGAATAAGAAAGCCGGATATTTTTCTGCTGGACCCAACAAACAGGTCTGGGGGCCTGAGAAAAAAGCTGAAATGGATGGGAAAGAGCTAAAACTAAATGGAAACAGTATGGAGAAGGCGCCTGCATGCCTATCTGACTTACATATGGTATCTGAGAATAATATTGTCAGACTATTGCGCCAATTTTACAGATTTTTAAAAAGACCTACTGAACCAAATCAAAAAGTTTTTTTAAAGGGAAAAATGCTAAGAAACATTATTTCCTTCATAATTACATGTATATAATGTATAATAAAAAGCAAAAAAATGATACATCCCCTTTAGCATATGTTCACATGGAGCATTGCGGCTTTATTTTTTACATTAACATTTGGAGGGCTCTAAATCCTACATTTGGGATGACCCTTCCTCATGCCAAATAGATAGCCAGATAGTGGAAAACATATTCCCTATCAGTTTACAGTGCCACCACCACCATGTCCATTTGAATTTTGGGCTTTGCCCACCACCACCACCATGTCCACCGCCATGTCATTATACGGTCCTCGCTTTTAATTTTCAGAGGGCCAGCAGGTGCTGTGAAACCTGCATTTTGTAAGGTCCACAGTTCATTTTTGCCACCGGATCCCAATGATACCACTGTAAGGTGAATGTAATACAGGATTTGGGTGAGCTGTATGATCAACGTCAGGAAATTGTATACTACCAGACACCAACTTGTAAGCTAGATGTGAGAAGTTGCTTCACATAGGTTCATGGCTAGAAATGAACATGCAGCAACAGCAGGTGGTATGGCCGTCGGGTGTATGTTATCCAATAGACAACTAAAAAAAGTATTAAAAAATAAAGAGATAATCTATATTAATTTGAAGATCCACTGATGATCAGGTAAGTATGTCTGTAAAACCTCACTATTATTCGGGGTGATTAAAATACAAAATAGAGAGAACAGAATATCCACAAAAAACCTGCATTCAAGTGGCATGCGCATGCGTATAATATTAGACTATTAGAGCGTTGCATTGTGCTAAAAATATTATTTTAACCAATACTTTGGTAAGTAAAGAGTTGTGTCTCAGTTTCGGGTTAATGAAAATCTTTCCATTTAACAAGAAATTAAAAATTTGACGTTTCTCAAAATACAGGAATCACACTCTCAGTGACATAACAAGCCTTGAATTCTGAATAATATTTTGGGTGAATAAAAGTAGTTTGGAGGATACAAAACCTAAAGAAAAAGTATGTCATTGTGCTATTTACTTTACTATGCTAAGCACATTTTGTGTAGCTTGCTGCCAATTTTTCAAAGACACCAAGCAAAACCAAATACACAATTCTAAAAAAGAAACATGAAATAAGTTTAATTCCAAGCAGTGCTCAAAGAAATCGGTTCCATTGCTGCATTGTAAATCATAGCCCTGCCTTGATCAAGGATTATTTATTGCAGATGAGAATAGATTCTACGCCATCCTCTGAATGAATAGGAATGTCCAATATCTTTGGCATTGATAAATACCTAGCTCTGCAAAACTAGGCTTTTCCACTTTTTAAGTAACACTTGGAAAGTTAAAGGAACCTTACCCCTTAGAATGACCTGTAGTTTCTTTCAAGTATTGAATTTCTTTATGATTGAGAACATATACATAATGTTTACTGAATATGTGCATTTAATATCAGTAAATTAGTAAGCACTGTCTGGATTGTTAGTACATTTTAACATCTAGTAATTATCTCATGTAATCTTGGTGCAACACGGTGGCTCAGTGATAAGCACTTGGGTCCTGGGTTCAAATCCCACCAAGGACAACATCTGCAAGGATATTTAATATTCTCCCCATGCTTGCATGGGTTTCCTCCGGGTTCTCCAGTTTCCTCCCACACTCCAAAGACTGATAGGGAATTTAGATTGCGAGCCCCAAAGGGGACAGCATGTTATGGACCTGGTGGTTAGAAGCACCCGGAACGACCTGATGGTTAAACTCACACAGGACAAGCTCTGGGAAGTGGGAGCTCTGCTGACCGCAACCCCTAATCCTATCACACAACTAAAAATAGCCGTGGAGCGTACCTAACACGACCTAGACGCCTCTTCACAGCCTAAGAGCTAACTAGCCCTAAAGATAGAAAATAAAGCCTACCTTGCCTCAGAGAAATTCCCCAAAGGAAAAGGCAGCCCCCACATATATTGACTGTGAGTTAAGATGAAAGTCACAAACACAGAAATGAAACAGGTTTCAGCAAAGGGAGGCCAGACTTACTAAACAGACTGAGGATAGGAAAGGTATCTTTGCGGTCAGCACAAAACCCTACAAAAAGACCACGCAGAGTGTGCAAAAAGACCTCCGCACCGACTCACGGTGCGGAGGTGCCACTGTTGTCAAACTCCCTCCTGTGGTCGTGAATGGTACTTCGGCGAGTTCTGTCTATGGGCTCCCTCTGGTGGCTGTGAGTGAAGCTGCTGCTTCTAAGGTTCCTTACACAGGTGACGTGGTTTATCCTTTGGTTGACTGCTCTATTTAACTCCTCTCAGATCGTTACTCCATGCCAGCTGTCAATGTTTTTGCATTGGTTCAGTTCGCTCCTGGATCTCTCTGGTGACCTGCCTTCTCCTGCAGAAGCTAAGTTCCTGATAGTCATTATTTGTTCACTGTTTTCTTGTCCAGCTGGTTTTCATGATTTTGTCTTGCTAGCTGGAAGCTCTGGGATGCAGAGTGGCCCCTCCGCACCGTCAGTCGGTGCGGAGGTCTTTTTTGCACACTCTGCGTGGTCTTTTGTAGGTTTTTGTGCTGATCGCAAAGTTACCTTTCCTATCCTCTGTCTATTTAGTAAGTCTGGCCTCCCTTTGCTGAAACCTGTTTCATTTCTGCGCTTGTGACTTTCATCTTTAATCACAGTCAATATATGTGGGGGGCTTCCTTTACCTTTGGGGAATTTCTCTGAGGCAAGGTAGGCTTTATTTTCTATCTCTAGGGCTTGATAGTTCTTAGGCTGTAACGACCGTATATACTCACCCTCGGAAGCGCCCTACTTCCTTCCGACAGCCTTCCTTCCTAAGAATCAGCGCTTGAAGGACCTTCGGTGACGTCACGGCTTCTGATTGGTCGCGCGAGTGGTCACATGGGCGGCCGCGCGGCCAATCACAAGCCGCGACGTCACCGCGACGTCACCGCCAGGTCCTGGAAGGCTGATTCTAAGGAAGGAAGACTGCCGGTTAGTACCAGGGAGCGTCAGAGGGTAAGTATTGCGATATTTTTATTTTTATTCTTTATTTTACACTAAAATATGGATCGCAGGGCCTGAAGGAGAGTTTCCGCTCCTTCAGACCCTGGGAACCATAGAAACCCAATGCACTGCATTGGGTTTCGAGTTTCGGACGACCCCGACCCCGACTTTTTTATAGGATCGGCCGATTTCACTCGACCCGACTTTTGAAAATGTCGGGTTTCGTGAAACCCGACCCGATCTTATAAAACTAAAGGTCGCTCATCCCTACTAATAACTGTAAGATGCAACATTGTTAAGCTCCAGGAAGACATCCAAGCCTCTCTTGAACCACTCGACTGTGTTTGCCATCACCACCTCCTCAGACAAGGAATTCCAGATTCTCACTGCCCTAACAGTAAAGAATCCTTTTCTATGTTGGTGGAAAAACCATCTCACCTCCAGATGCAGAGAACGCCCCTTGCGACCGTCACCTTCCTTGGTATAAACAGATCCTCGGAGAGATATTTGTATTGTCCCCTTAAAGACTTATACATGGTTATTAGATTGCCCCTCAGTCGTCTTTTCTCTAGACTAAATAATCCTAATTTTGCTCATCTCTGTTGGTATTGTAGTTCCCCCATCACCTTTATTAATTTTGTTGCCCTCTTTTGTACTCGCTCTAGTTCCAATTTATCCTTCCTGAACACCGGTGACTAAAAGTGTACACAGTACTCCATGTGCGGTTTAAGTGGGTAATAAAAAGGGGTTTATTTACAATTTTTTATATTTTGATCACTGTGATAGGGTCTATCCCAGTGATCAAAATGAACCAATAGGAAAAATGTCCTATTGTTGCCGGGTGCCAGCCGGCAGATCTCGGCGGGTGCACTGTGCACTGTGCATGCGCTCACCATTTTCTCCCAGAAGAAGATGACGGCGGCCCGGGGGACTTCACGGGGCCAAGTAGGGACACCAGAGATACTGGGGGTTATCAGGGGACCCTATGTCTCTCTCCTATGATGTGCGACCACATCAGAGGAGAGAGAAATTAAATGGAAAATCTGACCTTTTTTTTGCGGTCACCATTATACCGTTAATAATGGCAATTGCATCACTGGTGTTAGGTGTCAAGTTCCTGCCACTGCACAGGGGGAATCTCAAACTATGTCTGCTGCGATCTCCCATTCTCCTCCAGCCACAGTGGAATCTGCTCAGCGGAGACGTAGATCCCAGCGTCTGGCTCAGCCTGATACTGTGCGAATGGGTACTGTTGCCTTTCCAGGCTCTGCCCTTGTAGCCAGCACTGGCTGCACTGGCGAGCAGGCTTTTCTGGGACAAAGTCCTGCTTTTCACACACTGAACATGCCCACGGGAGGACCTCTCATTGGAGACCGGGGGTCACACGCTCAGGCCCTGTTGCAGCTCCTGTTGGTCCACCAGGAAGGTCCTGTAGAGCTTTAACTATAAAAGGTTCGCATGGCTGCACGGCCATGCACTAGTATCAAATGTGGTTGGCTTATGCCAGTGGATACTATGCCACTCTATACAAATGTGATGTGAGGCTGTAGCTTTGGGACTGTACACTCAGGCAGGCAGCTAGTGTCAGTGGGGGCAATTGAGCCTTGGCTTAGCATCTGGTTCCTTCATGTGTGCGGTTAGCACAGAAGAATTCCAGAGCAAGCACAACCCTTAGTTAGGGTAATAGTTTGTGTACAACGCGGCAGGGTGAAGCTTAACCCATGTGTGAGCTCAAAGGTTATCCGCCATTACTTTGCAGCAGATATCTCTCACAGTGAACCCTGGGCTGCGAACGCACCTTGTAGCTACCTATCTATACTCGGTGCATTCCGCTAGCCCTAACAACCAAGTCGGTAAAAACCTGAACCGAATCATGTTCTCCAGGGTCTCCAGTAGCTGAGACTCCAGAGAAATTCCAATGCTGGGGGGCACTATACACTTAAACCTCAGCGCCGTTAAAAAGTGACGCTGTGGTTTAAGTACCCTTAACTGCGGACATTAGAAGGCGTATCGGCAGTCGTTAAGGGGTTAATAGCCTGGTTACACATACAGACAAAACTAAATTATGCACAGTAAGCAATGAATAATAGAAGGCTCAGTGCACATAGGCTGCCATAGTTCTTAGCAGTATGAGTCATGTTTACTCATGATGATGCACCTTCGAGAACAATTAATTTTTGCGCTCAGAGATCAATTCAACCAAGGAACAAGCGTTTTGTTTGTTCACCAGTTGATCGGCAGCCTGTTTACACTTAAAGATAATCTTGAATCTTGCATTTTTAAGAATGCTCTTTCATGATTAAGCATCAGTGCAATTGCTGCTTAACACTCTGAGATCTCCAAGATCTGTATTTAAAGCCTTTCAAGCACTTTCCCAGGATCCAAGAAGTATCGTTTCTCCTTGCGGAGAGTGACATGATAAGCATGTTGAGGTGAGGAGACTTAAAGCCGCAATGCTCCTCTGGGAAATATGCAAATTGTATCCTCAGAGAGGAAGAGGACTAGAACTCTAGTGCCACCTATTGGAAGTAGCAATCCTGTTGTGAATTCTGTTGTCAAACTCCCTCCTGTGGTCGTGAATGGTACTTCGGCGAGTTCTGTCTATGGGCTCCCTCTGGTGGCTGTGAGTGAAGCTGCTGCTTCTGAGGTTCCTTACACAGGTGACGTGGTTTATCCTTTGGTTGACTGCTCTATTTAACTCCTCTCAGATCGTTACTCCATGCCAGCTGTCAATGTTTTTGCATTGGTTCAGTTCGCTCCTGGATCTCTCTGGTGACCTGCCTTCTCCTGCAGAAGCTAAGTTCCTGATAGTCATTATTTGTTCACTGTTTTCTTGTCCAGCTGGTTTTCATGATTTTGTCTTGCTAGCTGGAAGCTCTGGGATGCAGAGTGGCCCCTCCGCACCGTGAGTCGGTGCGGAGGTCTTTTTTGCACACTCTGCGTGGTCTTTTGTAGGTTTTTGTGCTGATCGCAAAGTTACCTTTCCTATCCTCTGTCTATTTAGTAAGTCTGGCCTCCCTTTGCTGAAACCTGTTTCATTTCTGCGTTTGTGACTTTCATCTTTACTCACAGTCAATATATGTGGGGGGCTTCCTTTACCTTTGGGGAATTTCTCTGAGGCAAGGTAGGCTTTATTTTCTATCTCTAGGGCTTGATAGTTCTTAGGCTGTGACGAGGCCCCTAGGTCTGGTCAGGAGCGCTCCACGGCTATTTCTAGTGTGTGTGATAGGATTAGGGCTTGCGGTCAGCAGAGCTCCCACATCCCAGATCTCGTCCTGTATGAGGTTTAACTATTAGGTCATTCCGGGTGCTCCTAACCACCAGGTCATAACACAATCCTAACAGTCAATGTCGACTCTTTAACGAGCCTTGTCACATGACTTAGGATAATAGCCAAACCAGAATCTCAATTTGCAGACACTGTGTTTCGGGGTACTTCCCCTAGTCAGTGCAAAAGGAGAATCGATACTTCTTGGATCCCGGTCAGACGCCTCTCAATCAGCCAAACCAGACCTTCACTTTGCACTGACGAGGGGCAGTACCCCGAAACAGTGTCTGCAAATTGAGATTCTGGTTTGGCTATTATCCTAAGTCATGTGACAAGGCTCGTTAAAGAGTTGACATTGACTGTTAGGATTGCTACTTAAAATAGGTGGCACTAGAGTTCTAGTCCTCTTCCTCTCTGAAGAGACAATAAGCACTTTCCCACAAACACAATTTTAGCTGTTTCCAATTGACCTCTGTATAGCCGGCTATGAGTAAATGGATGGTACTGGAGGTAAACACAAGCTTGTTTAATAACAAACAGCATAAACTTTTTATGCACTTTAAAATTTGTGGAGGCATATGACTGCATGGTGGTGATTACACACCGGCAATTTACATGGAAAAAGCCGAGTTTTTTTTTATACACAAAAGTCCAAAAATTATCCCTATTTGGGGAGTATCATCATGGGGTTTGTTCTTTGTTACATGAAGAATCTTTAGCTTTTTAACAAGCATTACAAGAATTATCCATTTTTTGTGAGCACCAATAGCTTGCCTATTTGCAAGCAAAAGAAACAATGGCTTTTTAACCAGTCATCCAAAAATTATACCTATTTGGTGATCAGAAACCAGTTTGCAGTTTGGAAACTGAAAAAAAAAACAATAAAAAAGCCATCCAAAATCTACATTATCAGTAGCAAAAAGAGATTTGCTACTTTGAAAGTGAAAAAGAAATGGGTTCTTTAAAAGCATTTCATACATTATCCCTTTTTTGGGACCTGTTTCAAATGTATTTGCCCTGTACAGGATAAGGTTGTCAGCAGCAGTACAGTATAGCTACTGAACACAGCGAAGCAGCAGGAGATGTGTGTGCCTGTCTATCAGCAGTGCCAGAGGCAGCTTCAAAAACCATATAGAATATAATATAATAGAGCAGGCAAAGGGATGTGTAAGGCAAGCACTGTCAACAACAGTATGACAGTATTAATATAATTTGATGGAAATAACCATCTGGGTGAGAACTTTGGTTCTGGTGGAAGCAGAACAGTCTAGAACACAATAGACAGTCAAGCCGATGCAGCGACCAATCTAATCATTGGTAATAGCCATAGGTGAATGAAAATTGGCACTGATCCATGCCTGACTCACTTTGACAGGAAAATCCAGTCCGCTTGAGTTTGGCAAAGTCACCTGCCGAATGAATACCCTCCTTGCTAATACACTTGAGGCTAGTCAAGATTGACTGCCCATGGAAAATTGGGCTAGTTCTTGCTACTGGTCCAATCTGCTGACAGTGAAGTCTATGTGTTCAGAGGTTTAGGGTATCTGAGAGAAAAAAGACACAGTCCAGGTATGACTCAATCTGGCTGGTCAGACTGTTGTTCTCTATTTGCTGATTTGCTTGACATTGGCGCAGCAGCAGATGAAACATCTGGTCCATTTTGTCATATACGCTGGAATAACTGCTGCTGTTTCTCTGGCTACTTGTTGTAGCCCTAGCAATGGCAGATGCAGGGAGAATTGGCTTTGCGGTGACCAGAAGAGGGACCCCCGATCAGAAAATAAGTTGGAAATTGTCTACTCAATCCAGCGGAACACAGCGAAATACTTCTGGAACATAGTGCGCCAGCACAGGTGCACTAATGCTTTTCGGCTTTGCCCGCAGTTGGGCAAAGCATACTGCGCGTGCACAAGGCGAGATTGCACTGCGCATGCGTGTACTACGGAGGAAACCTAATCAAATTGAAGACAATATTGCGGCCAGCGGGAAAGGACCCGCATGAAAGAACAGAAAACACCGCCCATCTGACCATTAACAGAGCCCGCCAAATTCAAGTGACAGAGTCCCTTTAATACTGTCACCGTCATCATCAATTTCACACTGACTGCCAACCTCATGCTATGCATGTGCCTAAGATAACTCAATGTCTTCCTCCATGTCCCCCTACTGCTGTTCCTCCTCATCCTCCTCATCCTCCACATTCTGTTCCATGTAACATTGAAGGTCTCCAACAGCCCAGCAGCAGCGATAAACATGTAGAATTTAATCTTCTTCCTACATGTCTCGTGAATTCTTATGTTTGTTCCAAAATAAGTATGAAAATTCTGGTGCCACAGTTCTCCCTAAAATGCAAGTGTCCAGGCAGAAGGCAGTGCATATACACTAAAACTAGAAGTTTACATACACTATATAAAAAGACACATATGCGTGTTTTTCTCAATATCTGACATGAAATCAAAATAAACCTTTTTTGTTTTAAGTCAGTTAGGGTTACAATAATTATTAATATTTTCCAAATGTCAGAATAATGAGAGAGAAAGAATGTTTGTAAGCATTTTAATTACTTACTGAAAAGTCAAAAGTTTACATACATTTCATTAGCATTTGGCACCATTGCCCTTAAACTGAATGACTTGAGTCAAACGTTTGTCAGCACATCAACAGTGAAATCTGTTGCATCAATTTTGCCACAGTGAAATATACAGATTTCCCCTGACCCACTTCTATTTATCACAGGAGGCTGAATCTGCACATGTGTAATGATATAAGTCTCCAGGGCCCGGTGTACGGGGTCCGGTGAACAGCAGCACACAGAGGGGCCTGCAGGTCCGGGGCCCCGCTTATGTGCTACTGTTCATCGGGCCCCATTGTGCAGCAAAGTGGTGCTTGCTGCGGTGCACACGTCTGCGCTGGGGCCCAGGAGCTTTCCCAGAGCTGTGCATGTCCGTCATACCTTGATGGCTGTGCAGATCCTGCTCCCTCCATCATCTGTGTCAGGTGAAGGCGCATACGCAATGACATCATCACATACGTGCCGCCCGACATGTTCCGGACCCTGGAGGCAGAGCCGCGCTGCTGTGGAGCGACTGTGAGGCAAGTATGCAAAACTTTTTTGCTTTCTGTACAAATGTAATTAAATGGGGAAGGAGTGGGTGGAGATAAGGGGAGGGGGAAAAAATAATAAATTACTGATAGGGGTTTGTTATAAATCTCCAAAAATAATGGAAGCAATGGAGAATATCCTCGTAAAGCAAATAGATGAAGCTGCGACTCAAGGAGAAGTCATTATTATGGGGGACTTCAACTACCCTGAAATAGATTGGGGAATAGAAACCTGCAGTTCCAGCAAAGGTAATCAGTTTTTGACAATTATGAGAGACAATTACCTTTCACAACTGGTTCAGGACCCAACAAGAAGGGGGGCACTGCTAGACCTAATATTAACCAACAGGCCAGACCGCATATCAAATATAAGGGTTGGGGGTCACTTGGGAAATAGCGATCACAAAATAATAAGTTTTCAAGTATCCTTTAAAAAGATGTGTAGTAGAGGGGTTACAAGGACACTAAACTTCAGGAGGGCAAATTTCCAACGGATGAGAGAGGATCTTGGTGCAATTAACTGGGACGATATCCTGAGACACAAAAATACACAAAGAAAATGGGAGACGTTTATTAGCATCCTGGATAGGACCTGTGCACAGTATATACCGTATGGGAATAAACATACTAGAAATAGGAGGAAACCAATATGGCTAAATAGAGCTGTAAGGGGTGCAATAAGTGACAAAAAGAAAGCATTTAGAGAATTAAAGGAAGTAGGTAGTGAGGAGGCATTAAATAAATACAGAAAATTAAATAAATTCTGTAAAAAGCAAATCAAGGCAGCAAAGATTGAGACAGAGAGACTCATTGCCAGAGAGAGTAAAAATAATCCTAAAATATTCTTTAACTACATAAATAGTAAGAAACTAAAAAATGATAGTGTTGGCCCCCTTAAAAATAGTCTGGGTGAGATGGTGGATGAGGATGAGGAAAAAGCCAATATGCTAAATGACTTTTTTTCATCAGTATTTACACAAGAAAATCCCATGGCAGACAAAATGTCTAGTGATAAAAATTCCCAATTAAATGTCACCTGCTTAACCCAGCAGGAAGTGCGGCGGCGTCTAAAAATCACTAAAATTGACAAATCTCCGGGCCCGGATGGGATACACCCTCGAGTACTGCAGGAATTAAGTACAGTCATTGATAGACCATTATTTTTAATCTTTAAAGACTCCATAATAACAGGGTCTGTGCCACAGGACTGGCGTATAGCAAATGTGGTGCCAATATTCAAAAAGGGAACAAAAACTGAACTCGGAAATTATAGGCCAGTAAGCTTAACCTCTACTGTGGGTAAAATCCTGGAGGGCATTCTAAGGGATGCTATACAGGAGTATCTGAAGAGGAATAACCTCATGACCCAGTATCAGCACGGGTTTACTAGGGACCGTTCATGTCAGACTAATTTGATCAGTTTCTATGAAGAGGTAAGTTCCAGATTGGACCAAGGGAACCCAGTGGATGTAGTGTATATGGACTTTTCAAAAGCTTTTGATACGGTGCCACACAAAAGGTTGATACATAAAATGAGAATAATGGGGATAGGGGAAAATATGTGCAAGTGGGTTGAGAGCTGGCTCAGGGATAGGAAACAAAGGGTGGTTATTAATGGAGCACACTCGGACTGGGTAGCGGTTAGCAGTGGGGTACCACAGGGGTCAGTATTGGGCCCTCTTCTTTTTAACATATTTATTAATGACCTTGTAGGGGGCATTCAGAGTAGAATTTCAATATTTGCAGATGACACTAAACTCTGCAGGGTAATCAATACAGAGGAGGACAATTTTATATTACAGGATGATTTATGTAAACTAGAAGCTTGGGCTGATAAATGGCAAATGAGCTTTAATGGGGATAAATGTAAGGTCATGCACTTGGGTAGAAGTAATAAGATGTATAATTATGTGCTTAATTCTAAAACTCTGGGCAAAACCGTCAATGAAAAAGACCTGGGTGTATGGGTGGATGACAAACTTAAATTCAGTGGCCAGTGTCAGGCAGCTGCTACAAAGGCAAATAAAATAATGGGATGCATTAAAAGAGGCATAGATGCTCATGAGGAGAACATAATTTTACCTCTATACAAGTCACTAGTTCGACCACACTTAGAATACTGTGCACAGTTCTGGTCTCCGGTGTTTAAGAAAGACATAGCTGAACTGGAGCGGGTGCAGAGAAGAGCGACTAAGGTTATTAGAGGACTGGGGGGTCTGCAATACCAAGATAGGTTATTACACTTGGGGCTATTTAGTTTGGAAAAACGAAGACTAAGGGGTGATCTTATTTTAATGTATAAATATATGAGGGGACAGTACAAAGACCTTTCTGATGATCTTTTTAATCATAGACCTGAAACAGGGACAAGGGGGCATCCTCTGCGGTTGGAGGAAAAAAAGTTTAAGCATAATAACAGACGCGGATTCTTTACTGTAAGAGCAGTGAGACTATGGAACTCTCTGCCGTATGATGTTGTAATGAGTGATTCATTACTTAAATTTAAGAGGGGACTGGATACCTTTCTGGAAAAGTATAATGTTACAGGGTATATACACTAGATTCCTCGATAGGGCGTTGATCCAGGGAACTAGTCTGATTGCCGTATGTGGAGTCGGGAAGGAATTTTTTTCCCCAATGTGGAGCTTACTCTTTGCACATGGGTTTTTTTTGCCTTCCTCTGGATCAACATGTTAGGTTAGGCTATGGGTTGAACTAGATGGACATATAGTCTTCCTTCAACCTTAATAACTATGTAACTATGTAACTATGTAAAGGGGACTGCACATGATGATGTGAGGAGGGGGTTAAAGGGGGACTGCACATGATGATGTGGGGGTTAAAAGGGGACTGCACATGATGATGTGGAGAGGGGGTTAAAGGGGGACTGCACGTGATGATGGGGGTTAAAGGGGGACTGCAGATGATGTGGGGAGGGGGTTTAAAGGGGACTGCACATGAAGTGGGGGTTAAAGAGGACTACAAAGGATGACAGGGGGTAAAGGGGACTGCACATAATGATGTGGAGGGTAAAAGGGGGATTGCACATAATGATGTCGAGAGGGGGTTAAAGGGGGACTGCACATGATGATGGGGCTTAATGGGGACTGCACATAATGTGGGGAGGTGGTTAAAGGGGGACTGCACATGAAGTGGGGAGGTTAAAAGGAACTGCAAAGGATGACATGGGGTAAAGGGGACTGCACGTGATGATGTGGGGGTTTAAAGGGGGGCTGCACATGATTGTGTGGGGGGTTACAGGGGGACTGCACATGAAGGGGGAGGGGATTAAAGGGGGACTGAACATGAAGTTGGGGGTTATAAGGAACTGCAAAGGATGACATAGGGGTAAAGGGGGACTGCACATGATGATGTGGGGAGGAGGTTAAAGGGGCAATGCACATGATGATGGGATGTTAAAGGGGGACTGCACATGATGACGTGGGGAGGGGGGTTAAAGGGGGAATGCACATGATGATATGGGGGGGTTGAAGGGGGACTGCACGTGATTTGGGGAGGGGGATAAAGGAGACTGCACATGAAGTGGGGGGTTAAAAGGAATTGCAAAGGATGACATGGGGTAAAGGGAATTGCACATGATGTGGGGAGGGTTAAAGGGGGACTGCACATGATGAAGTGGGGGTAAAGGGGGCTGCACATGATGAAGTGGGGGAGGGGACTGCACATGATGAAGTGGGGGAGAAGACAAGGGACTGCAATTGATGAATTGAGAGTGAGGGAAGAGGGTCAGCAATTGAATTGAAGGTGGGGGGTGGGAAGAGCAAATGATGATCGGGAGAGAGCAAATAATGAATTTTGAGGGTGGAGGGAGTAATTGATGTATTGAATATGGGGTATTGCTGTTGATAATGAATAGAGGGTGGGAGAGAGAAGACATGACAATGAATTGGGGTGGAAGGGGCATTTAAATATAATGAATCTGGGGAGCGGTAGGTACATAGTGGGGGCTTTGAGTATGCAGTGACTGGTAATAAATTGGGGGAAAGTGTACAGTTCTAATGAATTTATATATTTATTAGTTGGGGAAAGTGGCTATGTATAGCTAGAAGGGGCTCAGTGCGATATTATAATTTATATTTGGAATGGTGGGTTGCATAATAGCCAATTATGTATTAATGGTGGGAGCATATCTATATTCAGATATGTAGTGTAGAAGAAAGGGAAAAAGAGGGGAATGTGCTCTGGAAGCTGTGCTCTAGGTAACTGTGTAATTTTATGCAGAGATGACTCCTGGCTGGAAGAAGTGATGGCGGTCTGCGCTGCATGAAAAAGAAAAGCAAAGATGGAGGACTTCAGCTAGAGATGTCACTAGTGAGTCAGTGTGTTACCTATACACTGACACTATGCACTGTATACTCTGTACAGAGCTCCTGTGTATAATGTCACCAGTGATCACTATATTATCTGTACACTGACATTGTATACAGAGGTCCTGTGTATAATGTTACTGGTGATCGCTGTATTACCTGTGCACTATATACAGAGCTCCTGTGTATAATGTCACCAGTGATCACTGTATTACCTGTACACTGACACTGTATGCTATGTACAGAACTTCTGTGTATAATGTCACTTAGTATTGTGCTTTGGTTTTTGTTAATGATCAGTATTGTAGTATTCAGTCACTATGTGGTGGTAATATGTGGTCTGGTCATGGTATGGGGGTATTTGTTCCTTGTATGTGATATTATTTGGTCATTATGTGGTGGTAATATGTGGTCTGGTCATGGTGTGATGGCATTTGTCCCTTGTATGTGGTATTATAGGTCACTATGTGGTGGTAATATGTGGTCTGGTCATGGCGTGACAGTATTTGTCCCTTGAATGTTGTATTAATGGTCATTTTAAAAACATGTATGTGACTCATTCTCTTAAATAAAAGTACATAAAAATATATTTATATTTAATAGATTAGAGTAGAGTAGGGTCTGGCCAAAATAGTCTACCGTGTCGTTTTGGCTTCTTCAAAAATCTGTTGGCCAGAACCAAATCTGCTGGCTATATATGTGATCTGGTGTTTGATGGGAACTGTTAATATCTGATTAATGAGGACGTGGTGGAGAAGTTGAGTTTTTCCAAGAGTGAGCGGTGGGACTGTTGAAAGTTCGAAGGGTGGAGGTGGAGCTGGGGTGGAGCCTGGGCGGAGTCTCAAGGGGGCCTGAAAATTTTGCCAGTATGAGGCCCCAAAATTCCTAGTGGCAGCCATGTAAGTCTCCATAGGTTACATGCCAATTTGCAACTCAGAAGTGATAACGTCTTAATTTTAAAGGTGCATTACTTGAAAAGCCGCACACCAAGGGAGATATTCGATGAGATGAAAAAGGTTTATGGTGATGATTACCCATCATATGATTTAGACAAAAACTGGCATTGTCAATTCAAATGTGGTTGGACTTTGGTGCAAAAGTTCCAATTCCAGGGCAAACCCCCTCTGCTATTGATGAACACATTATCCAGCAAGTGGAGGTCACCATTTTGGAAAATCACTACATAACCAATCGACACCTAGCCCAAAATGTCAAATGTGGGGTCTGTGGAAAATATCATCCAAGACGATCTTCATATGCATAAGGTATCCGCTTGCTTGCAGAAGCAGGAATGAGTCAAATGCTCTCAGGCTCTATTGACAATGTGCCATGGAAACCAGGAGGCCTTTTTCAACAGACTGATCACACAGGATGAAAGGTGAGTCCATCACTATGATCCTGAGACTAAAGTCCAGTCAATGCAATGGAAGAATCTTGACTCACCACCTCCAAATAAGACACATGCCCAACCCTGGGCAGGCACGGTCATGCTCACAGTATTTGGGATCAGCAAGGAGTAATATTGATAGATTTCCTCCCACAGGGTACCATGATCACTGGGGCATACTAGACTTCACTGCTGCGGAAATTGCAGGAGGCCATCGAAACCATAAGATGTGGCATGCCCACCAAAGCTGTCCGTCTACTGGAAGACAATGCACTAGTTCACATGTTGCCCAAATGGAAGCATGCTCCTGTGGCTTTAAAATTCTACCGCATCCCCTTTATTCACCCGACTTTGCACCATCGGACTTCCACCTCTTTCTAACAATTGCGACAACCGCCACACTTAAAAAGCCCGCACTGTGTCCTCCTTACCATTACGACCCCCAGGAAGAAGCTACGTTACAAAACGCGCGTCGGGGTTCATCCTCCTCATGGCAGTCCCCCCATCAGCAGCTATGCATATGGCGTTACTATCTCACCCATGAATTCCTCCCTTTTTTTTATGATCCATATGCGAGTACATTGAGACTCCTGATTCACTACTAGAATGCACTGACACTTTACTCTTTATCCATTTGGTAACCAATTAACTACTATAGCCTTATACTCCTTGGTTATTTTGGGATTACTGACAGGCATATTTTCATGGCCATATACTGATAGATTTGATCATCCCTCGGTATGCACTAGCATTGTAACCTCATACTTGTGATCATTTTCGGACCTTTTTCATGTATACCCTGATGGAGATTCTCCAGTAGCAACAGTCTCATTTATTTTGCAAATAATGAAAAGAACCTAGCACTCAACTTGATGCTTTAGTGCAAATTTTATTGTAGTACCCAATAAACGTTTCGGTCCCTCATACGGACCTTCGTCAGTAACTACATGTGAGAAAACAAATTACCATAATAAACAAAAAAGTAAACAATAAAAAAGTAACCATATAAAACAAAGTATATACATAGAACATTTGAAGAAGAAACTGCATCGATATAGGATTCAGGTCAAATGAATAGGCGACATATACGCTGAGGAGGACCACACCGAGTACCGAGGCATTACTTGTTCCACGTGACGGAGTAGTAGCAGAGAGAACAGTAAAGTGGAAAGTGAAGGTGAGGTACATACCGTACTATATTGTGGTGAATGAGACCATAGGGTCACAGGGCACTAAAGGGAGCGGCGTCTGGGGATTATGAATGAGTCCTGTTAGGGACTCACTACCGACCTTTATACTAAAAGTACCGATCGTAACAGCTTGTTACACTTCACGAGTTTCCATCCTCCCGCCACTAAGAATTCGGTACCCAAGTCTCAATTCCATAGGGTTTCAAAGATTGTATCTGATACGGAGCTGAGACCAGTCCGCCTTCAAGAAATGGCCACTAAATTTGCTCAACGAGGGTACCCGCCATCTGTACTGGAAAAAGCTGTCGCACCTTCACCCCCACGTCCCAATAGAGCCTCCAATCGGATCCCGTTTATTCATTCATATCACCCGTTTGCTTATATCTTACATAGGTCCATACGTCAAAACTGGCACCTATTGTCTAAAGCATACCCTAACGTCGTCGAATTCCAAAACCCTTTTCTCCCCTGTTTCAAACGCCCACCCAACCTGAAGGACTCTCTAGTGAGGGCAGACTTGGGATCAGGCATACCATCCCCCCGCCAACGATTTCTACAAAGTCCACGCACAGGGACTTTCCCGTGCCTTAATTGTTCACAATGCCATAACGTCCTCAAAGGCCCCTCCTTTCACCATCCTCGCTCAGGAAAGACATACCGCATTCCAGACTATTTTACCTGCGCCTCATCGTGGGTCATATACCTGATCAAATGTCCCTGTGGACTTTTATACGTAGGGGAAACTACGCAACCTATACGTGATCGTGTCTCTAAACACAAATCTACGGTCCGCTGCAAAAATTTATTGTTACCCATCCCACTTCATTTCAATAACCATGGCCATAATGTCTCACAATTACAGTTCCAGGTCATAGAACATATTCCCCCCATCCGCCGTGGTGGCGACCGGGTGGCCCGTCTTAAACGGAGGGAGGCCTTTTGGATCCACACATTGGAGACCCTCCATCCCTTGGGACTCAATAGAGACTATGATTTGGCCTCCTTTCTCTGATAACTTATTTAGTTAGTAATTCCCCCTAGGCACATCCATATTTGTCTTCCATCTTGACCATGGCTAGTCAACCCGTACCTCATCTACTGCATTTTCTTTCATGTGACTACTGTTTCGATATTGTGTATTTCTCTTACAGGTGGTTATATACATACTTTTATAACATAATTGTTATTTACTTGGACAATGCATTTCATGTATGTACATTATACCGATAACTGACCTTTTCTCTCTTTCATTACTAGAGCCGTCTGTACTGAGGCCCCTTTATACCACCTGTATCTTGTACTGGATCAAGTCTGTTATCCACACTTTGCCTACCTAGTCACACAACTGAATGTTACACCTAAGAAGCACCATCACTACGGAGATCCTCCACCAATCACGGAATCTTCATTAGGCACCTCATCTCTATGTTCCTTGTTCTAATCTGACTCTTCACTCAGTTTTCCGGAACCCTCCCATCTAGGACTTTTTATCCCCCTAACCAGTGTATTACTAATATGGCACTTCCGCCGGCGCTGCCCCTTGTGCTCTCCTTTAGCCCCATTCTAGCATCGCTCTATCTCCTTGACAACGCGACGTCACTTCCGGGGGCGCTACTCCACGAGTTCCTCTCGTAGCCGCACATTGGTGTCACTACTTCCTCCTTACAATGCGACGTCATTTCCGGTTTTTCGCCCAGTCGCTGATTGGCCGTTGGGCCGTTTTCGGCCCCGCCCTCCGCCTATGTAGCGGCGGCCCCTCCGACTCACGATCAGACCAGCGGTGGATACCGCGTCTGACAGCGGCACGATTCTTCTCACCTATTCTAGGTAATCCCGGTATAGCGCAGGTTCTGTCCTGCTCTTAGCACACCGGTATGTAACCTTGTTTCTTTGTTCACCCTCAGCGTTTTTCCGGTTCGGTTTACTTCTAAGGTATGCCATATCTAGTATCCCCCCTCACCACCATTACACCGGTTCAAAGGAGTCCCTAACAGGACTCTTTCATAATCCCCAGACGCCGCTCCCTTTAGTGCCCGGTGACCCTATGGTCTCATTCACCACAATATAGTACGGTATGTACCTCACTTTCACTTTCCACTTTACTGTTCTCTCTGCTACTACTCCGTCATGTGGAACAAGTAATGCCTCGGTACTCGGTGTGGTCCTCCTCAGCGTATATGTCGCCTATTCATTTGACCTGAATCCTATATCGATGCAGTTTCTTCTTCAAATGTTCTATGTATATACTTTGTTTAATATGGTTACTTTTTTATTGTTTACTTTTGTTTATTATGGTAATTTGTTTTCTCACATGTAGTTACTGACGAAGGTCCATATGAGGGACCGAAACGTTTATTGGGTACTACAATAAAATTTGCACTAAAGCATCAAGTTGAGTGCTAGGTTGTTTTCATTATTTGTATGAAGGTGTGGGAACCTAACCTTAGCACCATTTCACCAGTAGTGCATACGTTTTTTCTATTTAGTATTATTCATTTATTTTGCAGTCACTGACCTTTACAATCCAGTGCCTGCTGTTGCATGTTCACTCATTATAATTATTCCTTTATATGTATTAACCCTGATATGGAATATGGACTGCCCTGAGTTCACTCTGCCGTGTTTTCACCTCCCTTGTTGTATGTATATTTGAACATTATTTATTTCTTTTTGTCTTTTAATTGTTACCAATAAAATTGCTTGAAATTTTACTTTTGGTTTGCTACTTCCCTTTTTCTTTGGATATATGCTATTTTTGGAGGTACACCATACGTATTGTTTGGTCTATAGTTTTTGGAGAAGTTGATTGATTTTCTGTGTTTTCACAGTATCTTGACCATGGACATTAAAGCCAGAGATCAATTATGGCTTTCCAACATCGATACAATTTTCAAAGGTGAACGTGTGCAGAGTGTGGGTAATACTGATGGGAGCACCTCAGAATTAAAAAACTCATTCAAATTTTTAATTAAAAAAAGAGCCCGTATTTGGTGGAACAAGGCTTCCCTTGAGAATTACTTAATTAAGAGCCTTATACCCCGGGGTCTGAGAGTGAGGATACTACCTTCATTTCCTGTAGAGGATCCGTTTTTTCGTAATCGGTGGGAGGAGGCTTGCACCATCTGCTCCAGATCCCTTATGGAGATCCTTATTGGCATGAACAAAAAATCTTTAGAATCCCTAGAGGGAGAAATTGAGGCCCTCCAAGTAAAATTGACCAGTACCTTGCCTCCCACTGAGATGGAGACATTTAAAGGTGAAATCGACAAACTTCTAACAACGTGGGTCAAGGAGATCCAGGACACGAAAACAAAGAAATTCCAACGGGATCTGAATGACGTATTGTTTGGTCTATAGTTTTTGGAGAAAACTTTTTCTAACAATGAAGTTATTTTTGAAGGGCGAGCATTTTCCAGATGATGAGACTCTGATTTCCAAAGTCACAACGTGGCTTTTGGAGCAACCTGTTGAATTCTACAAGAGAGATGTTTACAGTTGCTTACAGAGATGGGAGAAGTTTGTGTCCCTATGGTGGCACCTATGGATAGAAGGACTAATAACTGTGCCAAGTTTCATTGCTGTCAGTCCACAGGAAGTGGGTCAGGGGAAATCTGTAATGAACGCCCCTCGTATGTCCTGGTGAGGCATTGGTAAAAAAAGAAAAAAAAAAAGAAAAAGGGTGTAATGGACAATATCAATTGCTAAGAATAAATATGTCAATAAAATTTGTTGTTACATTTAAACCCTACCAAACTTCCTATCCGCTTTCTATCAGCACCCTAAATGTGGCCACCTGGCTCAACGTGAACACACCCTTATAAAAAGCTTATCAACTACCTCAAAAACACACTGACATATAAAAATATAAAATCTAAGCCACAAACAATGTTTGAATAACAGAATGAGAAAGAAAAACTTTACAGCTTTCAAACCATCATGTACTAAAAAAATAGAATTATGCATAGGCATTAAGAGGGGAAAATGGCCCAGTCTGTAAGTAGATAAGGATACTGTATCAATAAAAATGCTTCTTATATTCTAAGACTGAAATGTTTAATGTTTTTATACTTAGTTTGAACAAAAATGAAAATAAGTATTACAAAAAGAGAGTAAAAAATATTATAATATACGCAATAACCGTGGCTTTACAGTGATAAAAGATTTTAAAACATGTCCTCATAGTGGATATTTTGTGCAGGCACTATCCAGCAGTTTAATTACAAACTGTTGTCTCTTATTATATCACAAATCTATATTTATAACACGTTCCAATAAATAAGTTCATTTTTATTATTTCCAAATTGCCACGATACAGGATGCCACGGCACTGTTATTGTAACCATATATTAGCGACACATCAACAAATTAAAGCATTGTTTCCTCAAAGCATAAATATAAAAAAAAATCATATCCTGCTTGATATTAAATGCCGGTACAGTAATCCAACAATTATAAATGAGATGACACTGCATATTGGTCGGGGAAAGTAAATGCATTTATGTAGTGCTGGTATTTATGACCATAGCATAAAGTATAAATTGTGTGGGAGATTGCAAGTACTTCTAAATTGTACAAGCTACTGAAAAGAATTATAGAGAGAAGCATAAGTGAATAAAAATAGGGCACAGGATGCAATTAATTTTTTTTTCCTATATTTTCTGCTGGTTCTAAAATTACTATATCTTTTCTTTTCTTTATAGATTGCATAGTAAGAAAATTTGTAACTATTAAGTCCCCAAAAGGAAAAATGTAATTATTTAATTTATTATTAAAAAATGTATAAAATGAAACAAATTTATTTGTTTTTTTTTATATTTTTGTAAATGCAAGGAAATTGTTTACATCATTTTTTACTACCTGGGCATACATTTAACCCCTTACTGTCAGAGCCAATTTTGACCTTAATATGACCAAGCCAATTTTTTACTGTAACTCTGTAACGCTTCAATGGATCCCACTGATTCTGAGAAAGTTTTTTCATGCTACAATATACTTCATGATAACGGTAACATTTCTTTAATACGTCTTGTGTTGATTCATGAAAAAAATGAAATTTGGCAAAAAATTTAGAAAATTTTGCAGTTTTCAAACTTTTAATTTCTGTACTCATGAATCAGAGCGTTATGTCAAACTAAATAGTTCATAAATAACATTTCCCACATTTCTACTTTATGTCAGCACAATTTTGGAAACGTAATTTTTTTTTGTTAGGGTGTTATAAGTGTTAACAATTGACCAGCGACTTCAGATTTTTACAAACAAATTTATAAAACCATTTTTTAGGCACCACATCACATTTGAAGTGACTTTGAAGGGTCCATATGACGGAAAGTACAGAAAAGCGACACCATTCTAAAAACTGCACACCTCAAGGTGCTCAAAACCACATTCAAAAAGTCTGTTAACCCTTCAAGTGCTTCACAGGAACTGAAGTAATGTGAAATGAGAAAAATTAACATTTAACTTTTTTCGCAAAAAATGTACTTTAGACCCAAACTTTTTTATTTTCACAAGGGTAACAGGAGAAAATGGACAGCAAAATTTGCTGCGCAATTTCTCCTGAGAATGCCAATACCCCATATGTGGGGGAATACTATTATTTGAGCGCACAGCAGGGCTTGGAAGGGAAGGAGCATGGTTTGATTTTTGTAACTCAAAATTGGCTGAAATCGTTGACAGGCACATTGCCATGTTTGGAGAGCCCCTTATGTGTCTGAACAGTGGAAACTCTGCACAAGTGACCCCAATTTGGAAACCACACCTCTCAAGAATTTTAATACAGGGGTTTAGTGAGCATTTGGAACCCACAGGTATGACATGAAATTTGATAACATTAGGTTGTCATATTGAATATGTTGTCATTAGTGTTGAGCGCACGTGCTGGCTACTCCTCCAGTTTGCATCGGGTGATCGGGTATGCACCAAATGTCGTGGGTTCTTGAGTGACATGCTTGTGTCCATGCCCCACATGTTTCATGGCTGTTAGACATTCAAAAAAACATGTGGAGATCTGAAATACTTAGTGCATACGAGAGCACCCAATGCAAACTCGTGTAGCAAGCACTAGCCGTCATATTGTCATCACTTTTTTTTAATTTTGAAAAAAACATCAATTCTAACTCCAACTCTAACACAACACAATCATTTTTATGTAAATTACTTTTGATCACTGTGGTGGACTCTATTATAGTGATCAAAATAAACAAACAGGAATAATGTCCTATTGTTGCCTACCAGCAGATCTCAGTTTGCACACTGCGCATGTGCCCGACATTTTCTTCCAGGATGATCATATCAGAGGACAGAGAAATTAATTGTAAATTGGACTTTATTTTTTCGTGATTGCCGTTATTCGGTGAATAATGGCGATCATGTGACAGGGGTCCATAAAAAATAGCTTTGATCATGTTCTCCAGGGTCTCGGCTTTCCCCGGTAGCCGAGACCTCAGAGATTTTCTGACGCTAGGGAGTGCTACACCCTTATTTCTCAGCGCCATTAAAAAGCGGTGCTGAGGAATAATTACACTTAAATGCCGCTGTTAAAAGGCGTATCAGCAGTCATTAAGGGGTTAATTAAACCCCAATAATTCAGGCGCATGCACTGATTGGGACATTGATAGAAAGGATGCACATGGAGTCAGTGTGTGCTCTAATGTACATAACTTTCGGCTGTATGCGCTTATTGTAGTCAGACTACTGTTATGATAAGGTAATTCAGAACCGCAATGGACCTTGAAGTTCAGAGCACACAAAGTGACCTGACCATAACCAAAAACATATGACAAGCTCTGAGACGTGGAAACTCTGCTGATCGCAATCCCTAATCCTATCCAACCACACTAGAGGCAGCCGTGGATTGCGCCTAACGCTCCCTATGCAACTCGGCACAGCCTGAGAAACTAGCCAGCCCTAAGAGGAAAATAAGCCGACCTTGCCTCAGAGAAATTCCCCAAAGGTAAAGGCAGCCCCCCACATATAATGACTGTGAGTTGAGATGAAAGTACAAACGCAGAGATGAAATAGATTTAGCAAAGTGAGGTCCAACTTTCTGAATAGACCGAGGATAGGAAAGATTGCTTTGCGGTCAACACAAAACTCTACAAACAACCACGCAGAGGGGGCAAAAAGACCCTCCGCACCGACTAACGGTACGGAGGTACTCCCTCTGCGTCCCAGAGCTTCCAGCAAGCAAGAAAAACAAATATAGCAAGCTGGACAGATAAAATAGCAAAAAACAACACAAGCAAACTTAGCTCATGCAGGAGAGACTGGCCACAGGAACGATCCAGGAGGAAGCAGACCAACATTAGAACATTGACTGGAGGCCAGGATGAAAGCACTAGGTGGAGTTAAAGAGAGCGGCACCTAACGACTTAACCTCATCACCTGAGGAAGGAAACTCAGAAGCCGCAGTACCACTTGTGACCACAGGAGGGAACTTGACCACAGAATTCACAACAGTACCCCCCCTTGAGGAGGGGTCACCGAACCCTCACCAGAGCCCCCAGGCCAACCAGGATGAGCCATATGGAAGGCACGAACAAGATCGGCAGCATGGACATCAGAGGCAAAAACCCAGGAATTATCTTCCTGACCATAACCCTTCCACTTAACCAGATACTGGAGTTTCCGTCTCGAAACACGAGAATCCAAAATCTTCTCCACTATATACTCCAACTCCCCCTCCACCAAAATCGGGGCAGGAGGATCAACAGATGGAACAATAGGTGCCACGTATCTCCGCAACAATGACCTATGGAATACGTTATGGATGGAAAAAGAATCTGGAAGGGTCAAACAAAAAGACACAGGATTAAGAACCTCAGAAATCCTATACGGACCAATGAAACGAGGCTTAAACTTAGGAGAGGAAACCTTCATAGGAATATGACGAGATGACAACCAAACTAAATCCCCAACACGAAGTCGGGGACCCACACAGCGTCTGCGATTAGCGAAACGTTGAGCCTTCTCCTGGGACAAGGTCAAATTGTCCACTACGTGAGTCCAAATCTGCTGCAACCTGTCCACCACAGTATCCACACCAGGACAGTCCGAAGACTCAAGCTGCCCTGAAGAGAAACGAGGATGGAAACCAGAATTGCAGAAAAACGGCGAAACCAAGGTAGCCGAGCTGGCCCGATTATTAAGGGCGAACTCAGCCAACGGCAAAAAAGACACCCAATCATCCTGATCAGCAGAAACAAAGCATCTCAGATATGTTTCCAAGGTCTGATTGGTTCGTTCAGTCTGGCCATTTGTCTGAGGATGGAAAGCCGAGGAAAAAGACAAATCAATGCCCATCCTAGCACAAAAGGCTAGCCAAAACCTCGAAACAAACTGGGAACCTCTGTCAGAAATGATGTTCTCAGGAATGCCATGTAAACGAACCACATGCTGGAAGAACAATGGCACCAAATCAGAGGAGGAAGGTAATTTAGACAAGGGTACCAAATGGATCATCTTAGAGTAGCGATCACAAACCACCCAAATGACCGACATTTTTTGAGAGACAGGGAGATCCGAAATAAAATCCATAGAGATATGTGTCCAAGGCCTCTTCGGAACCGGCAAGGGCAAAAGCAACCCACTGGCACGAGAACAGCAGGGCTTAGCCCGAGCACAAATCCCACAGGACTGCACAAAAGAATGCACATCCCGCGACAGAGACGGCCACCAAAAGGATCTAGCCACCAAATCTCTAGTACCAAAGATTCCAGGATGACCAGCCAGCACCTAACAATGAACCTCAGAGATAACTTTACTAGTCCATTTATCAGGGACAAACAGTTTCTCCGCTGGGCAACGATCAGGTTGATCAGCCTGAAATTTTTGCAGCACCCGCCGCAAATCAGGGGAGATGGCAGACACAATTACTCCCTCTTTGAGAATACCCGCCGGCTCAGACAAACCCGGAGAGTCGGGCACAAAACTCCTAGACAGGGCATCCGCCTTCACATTTTTAGAGCCCGGAAGGTACGAAACCACAAAGTCAAAACGGGAGAAAAACAGCGACCAACGAGCCTGTCTAGGATTCAACCGTTTGGCAGACTCGAGATAAGTCAAGTTCTTGTGATCAGTCAAGACCACCACGCGATGCTTAGCTCCTTCAAGCCAATGACGCCACTCCTCGAATGCCCACTTCATGGCCAGCAACTCTCGATTGCCAACATCATAATTTCGCTCCGCAGGCGAAAACTTCCTGGAAAAGAAGGCGCATGGCTTCATCACCGAGTAATCAGAACCTCTTTGCGACAAAACAGCCCACGCTCCAATTTCGGAAGCATCAACCTCGACCTGGAACGGAAACATCTGGTTGACACTAGGGTTGAGCGAAACGGGTCGTTCATTTTCAAAAGTCGCCGTCTTTTGGCAAAGTCGGGTTTCATGAAACCCGACCCCTGTGTGGGGTCGGCCATGCGGTACGCGACTTTCGCGCCAAAGTCACGTTTCAATGACGCGAAAAGCACCATTTCTCAGCCAATGAAGGTGAACGCAGAGTGTGGGCAGCGTGATGACATAGGTCCTGGTCCCCACCATCTTAGAGAAGGGCATTGCAGTGATTGGCTTGCTGTCGGCAGCGTCACAGGGGCTATAAAGAGGCGTTCCCGCCGACCGCCATGTTACTGCTGCTGATCTGAGCTTAGGGAGAGGTTGCTGCCGCTTCGTCAGAAGCAGGGATAGCGTTAGGCAGGGTCCATTAACCACAAAACCGCTTGTGCTGTAGCGATTTCCACTGTCCCACACCACCTTCGGTTTGCAGGGACAGTGGAGGCTGTATTTTTTTTTTTCTCAGCGCTGTAGCTCATTGGGCTGCCCTAGAAGGCTCCCTGATAGCTGCATTGCTGTGTGTACGCCGCTGTGCAAACCAACTGCTTTTTTCAAAGCACAAATCCTCTTGTTCCTTCCTTTCTGCACAGCTATCTTTTTTGTTTGTCCACACTTTTTATTTAATTTGTGCATCAGTCCACACCTTATTGCTGCCTGCCATTCCTGGCTGAGATTACTGCAGGGAGATAGTAATTGTAGGACAGTCCCTGTTTTTTTTTTTTTTGTGGGAGATTAAGATTGGCAATTTGGCATTTCTGCTAGAGTGCCATTCCTGTGTGTGCCATCTCTCTCACATAGTGGGCCATAGAAAGCCTTTTCATTTTTCATTTTTTTTTTTTGTGGGAGATTAAGATTGGCAATTTGGCATTTCTGCTAGAGTGCCATCCCTGTGTGTGCCATCTCTCTCACATAGTGGGCCATAGAAAGCCTTTTCATTTTTCTGTTTTTTTTTTGTGGGGTTTATAAATTCTCTCTGATAAAAAAAAATACAGTGGGAGATTAATATTGGCCTTTGGGCTTCTGTGCCAGTCCTGAGTGTGCCATCTCTCAGTCAAATAGTGGGCCATAGAAAGCCTACTAATTTTTCTTTTTTATTGGGTTTCTAAATACTCCCAGAAAAAATCATAAAAAAATCAGTGGGAGATTAATATTGCCCTTTCTGCTTGTGTGCCACTCCTGACTCCTGGGTGTGCCATCTATCTCTCTCAACTAGTGGGCCATAGAAAGCCTATTTTTTTTTTTATTGTGTTTCAAAATTCTCCCTGAAAAAATCAAAAAGAAATTAGTGGGAGATTAATATTGCCCTTTCTGCTTGTGTGCCACTCCTGACTCCTGGGTGTGCCATCTCTCTCTCTCAAATAGTGGGCACTGGGCCATAGAAAGCCTATTTTTTTTTTATTTTTTTATTGTGTTTCTAAATTCTCCCTGAAAAAATCAAAAAGAATTCAGTGGGAGATTAACATTGCCCTTTCTGCTTGTGTGCCACTCCTGACTCCTGGGTGTGCCATCTCTCTCTCTCAAATAGTGGGCACTGGGCCATAGAAAGGCTATTTTTTTTTATTTTATTGTGTTTCTAAAGTCTCCCTGAAAAAATCAAAAAGAAATCAGTGGGAGATTAATATTGCCCTTTCTGCTTGTGTGCCACTCCTGACTCCTGGGTGTGCCATCTCTCTCTTTCAAAAAGTGGGCACTGGGCCATAGAAAGCCATTTTTTTTATTGTGTTTCAAAATTCTCCCTGAAAAAATCAAAAAGAAATCAGTGGGAGATTAATATTGCCCTTTCTGCTTGTGTGTCACTCCTGACTCCTGGGTGTGCCATCTCTCTCTCTCAAATAGTGGGCACTGGGCCATAGAAAGGCTATTTTTTTTTTTTTTGGTTTCTAAATTCTCCCTGAAAAAATCATTTTATTTTATTTTGTTTCCAAATTCTTCCTGAATAAATCATTTTATTTAATTTTGTTTCTAAAGTCTCCCTGAAAAAAAAAATCAGTGGGAGATTAATATTGCGCTTTCTGCTTGTGTGCCACTCCTGACTCCTGGGTGTGCCATCTCTCACTCTCAAATAGTGGGCACTGGGCCATAGAAAGGCTATTTTTTTTTTGGTTTCTAAATTCTCCCTGAAAAAATCATTTTATTTTATTTTGTTTCCAAATTCTTCCTGAATAAATCATTTTATTTAATTTTGTTTCTAAAGTCTCCCTGAAAAAAAAATCAGTGGGAGATTAATATTGCGCTTTCTGCTTGTGTGCCACTCCTGACTCCTGGGTGTACCATCTCTCTCTCTCAAATAGTGGGCACTGGGCCATAGAAAGCCTATTTTTTTTTTTTATTTTATTGTGTTTCTAAATTCTCCCTGAAAAAATCAAAAGAAATCAGTGGGAGATTAATATTGCCCTTTCTGCTTGTGTGCCACTCCTGACTCCTGGGTGTGCCATCTCTCTCTCTCAAATAGTGGGCACTGGGCCATAGAAAGCCTATTTTTTTTTTGTTTCTAAATTCTCCCTGAAAAAATCATTTTATTTTATTTTGTTTCCAAATTCTTCCTGAATAAATCATTTTATTTAATTTTGTTTCTAAAGTCTCCCTGAAAAAAAAAATTAGTGGGAGATTAATATTGCGCTTTCTGCTTGTGTGCCACTCCTGACTCCTGGGTGTGCCATCTCTCTCTCTCAAATATTGGGCACTGGGCCATAGAAAGGCTATTTTTTTAAATTTTATTGTGTTTCTAAATTCTCCCTGAAAAAATCAAAAAGAAATCAGTGGGAGATTAATATTGCCCTTTCTGCTTGTGTGCCACTCCTGACTCCTGGGTGTGCCATCTCTCTCTTTCAAAAAGTGGGCACTGGGCTATAGAAAGCCATTTTTTTTTGTATTGTGTTTCAAAATTCTCCCTGAAAAAATCAAAAAGAAATCAGTGGGAGATTAATATTGCCCTTTCTGCTTGTGTGTCACTCCTGACTCCTGGGTGTGCCATCTCTCTCTCTCAAATAGTGGGCACTGGGCCATAGAAAGGCTATTTTTTTTTTTTTTTTGGTTTCTAAATTCTCCCTGAAAAAATCATTTTATTTTATTTTGTTTCCAAATTCTTCCTGAATAAATCATTTTATTTAATTTTGTTTCTAAAGTCTCCCTGAAAAAAAAAATCAGTGGGAGATTAATATTGCGCTTTCTGCTTGTGTGCCACTCCTGACTCCTGGGTGTGCCATCTCTCTCTCTCAAATAGTGGCCACTGGGCCATAGAAAGGCTTTTTTTTTTTTGGTTTCTAAATTCTCCCTGAAAAAATCATTTTATTTTATTTGTTTTCCAAATTCTTCCTGAATAAATCATTTTATTTTATTTTGTTTCTAAAGTTTCCTTAAAAAAAAAAAAAAAAAATACAGTGGGAGATTAATATTGACATTTGTGCTTGAGTGACAGTCCTGCGTGTGTGGCATCTCTCTGATTTGGTGCCACAGAAAACAGAGTGTGTAACATTGTGCCTGATTTTCCTTGCGGTCTCACCCACCTGTAAAGGGATATCTAAATCATACTGAAGTTATAGCTCACCGTGTAAGTTGTGTGACAGCAACAACTAAAGTTACTTTGGTTAAGTTTTTAAAACAATGAGGAAGTCTGGTGGAAGAGGTCGTGGCCATGGGCGTTCATTGTCAGCTGGTAATGATGGTAGTGGTAGTGGAGCATCATGTGGTCGTGGGAAAAAAATTATTCCACCTAAGTCTGGAGCTGTGGAGCCAGGTTCATCGTCTGGCTACACAAGGCCTCGAACGCTCCCTTTTCTGGGAGTTGGAAAACCGCTTTTAAAGCCGAAGCAGCAACAGCAAGTTTTGGCTTACCTTGCTGACTCAGCCTCTAGCTCTTTTGCCTCCTCTTCTGAAACTGGTAAATGTAAAAGCAGCGCGTCGTTAGTGGATGTTCACGGTCAGGGACAAGTCGCTTCCTTGTCCTCTTCAGCAAAAACAACAACAAGAGAGAAGGATGCAGCAGGCGACACAACGGGTTACTCCATGGAGCTCTTTACACATACCGTCCCTGGCTTAGAAAGTGAAACAGTTAACAGGCCATGCCCATTACAAGTAGATTCTGACATGGAGTGCACTGATGCACAGCCACAGCCAGACTACTATGCTGGTCCTTTGACTCAGACCACAACATTGCCCTCTCAGGGTACTGATCCAGAATCAGACCCTGATGAGACTATGTTGCCCCGTCACGAACGCTATACCACCAACCTACATGGTGACACAGACGAAGTTGCACACGAGCTAGAAGAGGAGGTTATAGATGACCCAGTTGTTGACCCCGATTGGCAGCCATTGGGGGAACAGGGTGCAGGCGGCAGTAGTTCTGAAGCGGAGGAGGGGCCGCAGCAGGCATCAACATCGCAACAGGTTCCATCTGCCGGGCCCGTATCTGGCCCAAAACGCGTTGCAAAGCAAAAAACTGTTGGAGGACAGCGTGTCCATCCGGTTAAAGCTCAGTCTGCAATTCCTGAAAAGGGATCCGATGCTAGGAAGAGTGCAGTCTGGCATTTTTTTAAACAACATCCAATTGATCAGCGCAAAGTCATCTGTCAAAAATGTTCAACTAGCTTAAGCAGAGGTCAGAATCTGAAAAGTCTCAATACAAGTTGCATGCATAGACATTTAACCACCATGCATTTGCAAGCCTGGATTAACTACCAAACGTCCCTTAAGGTTGTAGCACACTCGGCCAATGAAGCTACTCAGCAACGCAACATCCCTTCCGGCACTGTAAGGCCACCATTTTCTGCACCTCCGGCAGTATCTGTGCAGGTTTCTTTGCCATCCCAAAGCAGTCAGGGTCAGGGAATCACCAGTTTCGTAGGAGGAAATACTGCATCTAGGGCACTGGCGGAAATAATACCGTCTCCAACCGTCTCTCAGTCTGCCATGTCCACCGGCACACCCGCTAGTTCCACGATCTCCAGCTCTCCAGTCCAGCTCACCCTACATGAGACTCTGATTAGAAAAAGGAAGTACTTATCCTCGCATCCGCGTACACAGGGTTTTAACGCCCACATAGCTAGACTAATCTCGTTAGAGATGATGCCCTACCGGTTAGTTGAAAGCGAAGCTTTCAAACCCCTGATGGAGTACGCTGAACCACGCTACGAGCTACCCAGTCGACACTTTTTTTCCAGAAAAGCCATCCCAGCCCTGCACCAGCATGTTAAACAGCGCATCGTCCATGCACTCAGGCAATCTGTGAGTACAAAGGTGCACCTGACTACAGATGCATGGACCAGTAGGCATGGCCAGGGACGTTACGTGTCCATCACGGCACACTGGGTGAATGTGGTGGATGCAGGGTCCACAGGGGACATCAATTTCGGGACAGTTGTGCCTAGCCCACGGTCTAGGAAACAGTTCTCTGTAGGCGTTCGCAACCCCTCCTCCTCCTCCTCGTCCTCCTGCAGAAGCGAGAGCTCTTCCACAGACCGCAGTCGTCAAACCACTCCATCGTCAGCTGTCACTGTTGCACACCAGTTGTCCCATTATGGGGCAGCTACTGGCAAGCGTCAGCAAGCTGTATTGGCTATGAAGTGTTTGGGCGACAACAGACACACCGCGGAAGTTCTGTCCGAGTTCTTGCAGCAAGAAACGCAGTCGTGGCTGGGCACAGTAGATCTTGAGGCAGGCAAGGTAGTGAGTGATAATGGAAGGAATTTCATGGCTGCCATCTCCCTTTCCCAACTGAAACACATTCCTTGCCTGGCTCACACCTTAAACCTGGTGGTGCAGTGCTTATTGAAAACTTATCCAGGTTTCTCCGACCTACTTCTCAAAGTGCGTGGACTTTGCTCACATATCCGCCGTTCGCCTGTACACTCCAGCGGTATGCAGACCTATCAGCGGTCTTTGAACCTTCCCCAGCATCGCCTAATCATAGACGTTGCAACAAGGTGGAACTCAACACTGCACATGCTTCAGAGACTGTGGGAACAGAGGCGGGCTGTTATGTTTTTGTGGGAGGATACACATACACGGGCAGGCAGTAGGATGGCAGACATAGAGTTGTCGGGTGTGCAGTGGTCGAAGATACAAGACATGTGTCAAGTCCTTCAGTGTTTTGAGGAATGCACACGGCTGGTTAGTGCAGACAACGCCATAATAAGCATGAGCATCCCCCTAATGCGTCTGCTGATGCAAAGTTTGACGCACATAAAGGATCAGGCGTCTGCACCAGAGGAAGAGGAAAGCCTTGATGACAGTCAGCCATTGTCTGGTCAGGGCAGTGTACAGGACGAGGTAGCGGGCGAAGAGGAGGTGGAGGACGAGGAGGATGATGGGGATGAGTATATTTTTAATGAGGAAGCTTTCCTGGGGGCACTGGAAATTGGTGGCGTGGCAAGGCCGGGTTCTGTTTTTTTGAGGGACACAAGTGACGTAGATTTGCCTGCAACTGCCCCTCAACCAAGCACAACCGCAGATTTGACAACTGGAACTTTGGCCCACATGGCGGATTATGCCTTGCGTATCCTCAAAAGGGACACACGCATTACAAAAATGATGAACGATGACGATTACTGGTTGGCCTGCCTCCTTGATCCTCGCTATAAAGGCAAATTGCAAAATATTATGCCACATGAGAACTTGGAACTAATATTAGCAACAAAACAATCAACTCTTGTTGACCGTTTGCTTCAGGCATTCCCAGCACACAGCGCCCGTGATCGTTCTCACATGAGCTCCAGGGGGCAGCAGACCAGGAGTGTTAGGGGTGCACACATCAGAAGTGGCGTTGGACAGAGGGGTTGTCTGACCAGATTGTGGAGTGATTTTGCTATGACCGCAGACAGGACAGGTACTGCTGCATCAATTCAAAGTGACAGGAGACAACATTTGTCCAGTATGGTTACAAACTATTTTTCATCGCTTATCGATGTTCTCCCTCAACCATCATTCCCATTTGATTACTGGGCATCCAAATTAGACACCTGGCCAGAATTGGCTGAATATGCATTGCAGGAGCTTGCTTGCCCGGCAGCTAGTGTCCTATCTGAAAGAGTATTCAGTGCTGCAGGTTCAATATTAACCGAAAAAAGGACTCGTCTGGCTACACAAAATGTTGATGATCTAACATTCATTAAAATGAACCACAACTGGATTTCTAATTCTTTTGCCCCACCTTGCCCGGGAGACACCTAGCTTTCCTATGAAAAGCTCTTGCCTGTGGACTACTGTGAATTACTTATCAAATGTCTTAATTTGCAGCAGCTGATTGTCCAGCATATGACATGTTTACACCTCCCTAAATGGCCAAACTCCCCACACGGGGCCGTGGTATCGCGACTTGGCGCAAGCACCCGTGAGAGTGCTGTTTGTCTGAAGAGGCGGGTGTGCCCGCTTTTGGTCGACAGCACTGACACTGGGTCCCTCATAGTACAATAAACTGTCTCTGGTGGTGGTGGTGCGCACCCAACGTCAGACACACTGTTGTAACATGAGGGGCCCTGGGCCTGTACCGCCGACCACAAGAGTGTTCACCCACCCCCAGGTCAAACATTGCTCTACCACTTCCACAATTATCTCTCACACTTCCACCAATGTTTAGACTATGCACTGACATCCTTCCATTCCTGCCACTGACAATACCATTGTGTTGACATGTATGATGGTACTTAACATAGTCAGGGGCAGTGTCCTCTATTTACCCAAGTAAATACTTGGCGCCAAATTAGTAGGTCAGAAACTACGCAGAGGATCCCACCCCTGTACCTAAAGATTGCACCCTTTAGTGTTTTCGTTGGGTTTTAATGTGAGACATTCACATTTATGTATTGTTTTAGACTACTAAATGGCAGACACTCATTATAATCAGCCTCCGCTGACCTGGCCACTGCAGCCCGTGTAATCCTGGAACCAATTTTAAATTGCCTACAGCCCAATTTTATTAGGTTAGGCCTTCGAAGCCTGTCTGCGGTCCCTCCTTCCACTAGGCCTCCACTGACCAGATCACTGCTGCTCGTGTACCCCTGGAACCAATTTTAAATTGCCTACAGCCCAATTTTTTTATGTTAGGCCTTCGAAGCCTGTCTGCGGCCCGTTCTTTCCACTACTACTACACTGACCAGACCACTGCTGCCCGTGTACCCCTGGAACCAATTTAAAATTGCCTACAGCAAGCCCAATTTTGTTATTTTAGGCCTTCGAAGCCTGTCTGCGGTCCGTTCTTTCTACTACTACAATGACCAGGCCACTGCTGCCCGTGTACCCCTGAAACCAATTTAAAATTGCTTACAGCAAGCCCAATTTTGTTATGTTAGGCCTTCGAAGCCTGTCTGCGGTCCGTCCTTTCTACTACTACTACTACACTGACCAGGCCACTGCTGCCCGTGTACCCCTGGAACCAATTTAAAATTGCCTACAGCAAGCCCAATTTTGTTATGTTAGGCCTTCGAAGCCTGTCTGTGGTCCGTTCTTTCTACTACTACTACACTGACCAGGCCACTGCTGCCCGTATACCCCTGGAACCAATTTAAAATTGCCTACAGCAAGCCCAATTTTTTTATGTTAGGCCTTCGAAGCCTGTCTGCGGTCCATTCTTTCCACTAGGCCTCCACTGACCAGGCCACTGCTGCCCGTGTACCCCTGGAACCAATTTCGAATTGCCTACAGCCAGCCCAATGTTATTATGTTAGGCCTTTGATGCCTGTCTGCGGTCCCTCCTTCCACTAGGCCTCCACTGACCAGACCACTGCTGCCAGTGTAATCCTGGAACCAATTTTAAATTGCCTACAGCCCAATTTTATTAGGTTAGGCCTTCGAAACCTGTCTGTGGTCCCTCCTTCCACTAGGCCTCCACTGACCAGACCACTGCTGCTCGTGTACCCCTGGAACCAATTTTAAATTGCCTACAGCCCAATTTTATTAGGTTAGGCCTTCGAAGCCTGTCTGCGGTCCCTCCTTCCACTAGGCCTCCACTGACCAGACCACTGCTGCTCGTGTACCCCTGGAACCAATTTTAAATTGCCTACAGCCCAATTTTTTTATGTTAGGCCTTCGAAGCCTGTCTGCGGCCCGTTGTATCTACTACTACTACACTGACCAGGCCACTGCTGCCCGTGTACCCCTGGAACCAATTTAAAATTGCCTACAGCAAGCCCAATTTTTTTATGTTAGGCCTTCGAAGCCTGTCTGCGGTCCGTTCTTTCCACTAGGCCTCCACTGACCAGGCCACTGCTGCCCGTGTAATCCTGGAACCAATTTTAAATTGCCTACAGCCCAATTTTATTATGTTAGGCCTTCGAAGCCTGTCTGCGGTCCCTCCTTCCACTAGGCCTCCACTGACCAGACCACTGCTGCCCGTGTAATCCTGGAACCAATTTTAAATTGCCTACAGCCCAATTTTATTAGGTTAGGCCTTCGAAGCCTGTCTGCAGTCCCTCCTTCCACTAGGCCTCCACTGACCAGACCACTGCTGCTCGTGTACCCCTGGAACCAATTTTAAATTGCCTACAGCCCAATTTTTTTATGTTAGGCCTTCGAAGCCTGTCTGCGGCCTGTTGTTTCTACTACTACTACACTGACCAGGCCACTGCTGCCCGTGTACCCCTGGAACCAATTTAAAATTGCCTACAGCAAGCCCAATTTTTTTATGTTAGGCCTTCGAAGCCTGTCTGCGGCCCATTGTTTCTACTACTACTACACTGACCAGGCCACTGCTGCCCGTGTACCCCTGGAACCAATTTAAAATTGCCTACAGCAAGCCCAATTTTTTTATGTTAGGCCTTCAAAGCCTGTCTGCGGTCCGTTCTTTCCACTAGGCCTCCACTGACCAGGCCACTGCTGCCCGTGTACCCCTGGAACCAATTTCGAATTGCCTACAGCCAGCCAAATGTTATTATGTTAGGCCTTTGATGCCTGTCTGCGGTCCCTCCTTCCACTAGGCCTCCACTGACCAGACCACTGCTGCCCGTGTAATCCTGGAACCAATTTTAAATTGCCTACAGCCCAATTTTATTAGGTTAGGCCTTCGAAGCCTGTCTGCGGTCCCTCCTTCCACTAGGCCTCCACTGACCAGACCACTGCTGCTCGTGTACCCCTGGAACCAATTTTAAATTGCCTACAGCCCAATTTTTTTATGTTAGGCCTTCGAAGCCTGTCTGCGGCCTGTTGTTTCTACTACTACTACACTGACCAGGCCACTGCTGCCCGTGTACCCCTGGAACCAATTTAAAATTGCCTACAGCAAGCCCAATTTTTTTATGTTAGGCCTTTGAAGCCTGTCTGCGGTCCATTCTTTCCACTAGGCCTCCACTGACCAGGCCACTGCTGCCCGTGTACCCCTGGAACCAATTTCGAATTGCCTACAGCCAGCCCAATGTTATTATGTTAGGCCTTTGATGCCTGTCTGCGGTCCCTCCTTCCACTAGGCCTCCACTGACCAGACCACTGCTGCTCGTGTACCCCTGGAACCAATTTTAAATTGCCTACAGCCCAATTTTTTTATGTTAGGCCTTCGAAGCCTGTCTGCGGCCCGTTGTTTCTACTACTACTACACTGACCAGGCCACTGCTGCCCGTGTACCCCTGGAACCAATTTAAAATTGCCTACAGCAAGCCCAATTTTTTTATGTTAGGCCTTCGAAGCCTGTCTGCGGTCCGTTCTTTCCACTAGGCCTCCACTGACCAGGCCACTGCTGCCCGTGTAATCCTGGAACCAATTTTAAATTGCCTACAGCCCAATTTTATTATGTTAGGCATTCGAAGCCTGTCTGCGGTCCCTCCTTCCACTAGGCCTCCACTGACCAGACCACTGCTGCCCGTGTAATCCTGGAACCAATTTTAAATTGCCTACAGCCCAATTTTATTAGGTTAGGCCTTCGAAACCTGTCTGCGGCCCATTGTTTCTACTACTACTACACTGACCAGGCCACTGCTGCCCGTGTACCCCTGGAACCAATTTAAAATTGCCTACAGCAAGCCCAATTTTTTTATGTTAGGCCTTCGAAGCCTGTCTGCGGTCCGTTCTTTCCACTAGGCCTCCACTGACCAGGCCACTGCTGCCCGTGTACCCCTGGAACCAATTTCAAATTGCCTACAGCCAGCCCAATGTTATTATGTTAGGCCTTTGATGCCTGTCTGCGGTCCCTCCTTCCACTAGGCCTCCACTGACCAGACAACTGCTGCTCGTGTACCCCTGGAACCAATTTTAAATTGCCTACAGCCCAATTTTTTTATGTTAGGCCTTCGAAGCCTGTCTGCGGCCCGTTGTTTCTACTACTACTACACTGACTAGGCCACTGCTGCCCCTTTAACCCCTGGAACCAATTTAAAATTGCCTACAGCAAGCCCAATTTTGTTATGTTAGGCCTTCAAAGCCTGTCTGCGGTCCGTTCTTTCTACTACTACTACACTGACCAGACCACTGCTGCCCGTGTACCCCTGGAACCAATTTAAAATTGCCTACAGCAAGCCCAATTTTTTTATGCTAGGCCTTCGAAGCCTGTCTGCGGTCCGTTCTTTCTACTACTACTACACTGACCAGGCCACTGCTGCCCGTGTACCCCTGGAACCAATTTTAAATTGCCTACAGCCCAATTTTATTATGTTAGGCCTTCGAAGCCTGTCTGCGGTCCCTCCTTCCACTAGGCCTCCACTGACCAGACCAATGCTGCTCGTGTACCCCTGGAACCAATTTTAAATTGTCTACAGCCCAATTTTATTATGTTAGGCCCTCGAAGCCTGTCTGCGGTACCTCCTTACACTTGTCCTCCACTGACCAGGCCAATGCTGGCCGTGTACCCCTGGAACCCAGCTGAAAGTGCATGGAGCCTACTTTTTTTCTTTGTTTTATATTTTTTTAAAAAAGATGAACTACTCTGTACCACGGTTCAAGCTACCCAGTCGACACTTCTTTTACGAGAAAAGCCATCCCAGCCCTCCACCGGCATCAAAAAGTCTGCATTGTCATAGCACTCAGGCAATAAAACAGTAGAAAGGTGCACCTGACAAGAGACACATGGACTAGTAGGCATTTCCACAAAAAGTTACGTGTCCATTACGGCGCACTGGGTTAATGTGTTGGATGCATGGTCCACAGGGGACAGCCTACAAAGTCTGTCTGCAGTCCCTAATTCCAATTTTCCTCCGCTGACCACACCACTGCTGCCCGTGTACCCCTGGAACCAATTATAAAGTGCCTACAGCCCAATGTTATTATGTTAGGCCTTCGAAGCCTGTCTGCGGTCCCTCCTTCCACTAGGCCTCCACTGACCAGACCACTGCTGCCCGTGTACCCCTGGAACCTATTTTTAATTGCATAGAGCATCCTTTTTTTAATAGTAGGCGTACAAAGTATGTCTACGGTCCATAATTTTAATAGTCCTCCACTGAACAGACCAATGCTGCCTGTGTACCCCTGTAACCTTTTTTTAACTGCATTGAGCCACATTTTTGGGTTAAGGCCTAATAACTGTGTCTGTCTGCGCCACTCAATACAGCTGTCCTCCTTTGAAAAAATCTGAGCGTCAATAGTCTGGTTTTCAGCCTGTAGGAATTGGAAAACTGCATTGGGGCTACTACTTCGGTAGGGCCTACTAACGGTCTCTGCCGCTCCAAGGTGTTCTCCAGGTTTCCTCTCCATTGATTCAATCTTCATGCTCGTGTTTAGTAGTTGTTGAAACTACACTGCATTAGGCCTACAAATTGGGTACGGGGTGTAGAGACGGTGTGTTCCACTCCAAGGTGTTCCCCAGGTTTCCTCGCCATTGCTTCAATCTTCTGACTCTCGTTTAGTAGTTGTAGAAAACTACACTGCATTAGGCCTACATATTGGGTATGGGGTGTAGAGACGGTGTGTTCCACTCCAAGGTGTTCCCCAGGTTTCCACGCCATTGCTTCAATCTTCTGACTCTCGTTTAGTAGTTGTAGAAAACTACACTGCATTAGGCCTACAAATTGGGTATGGGGTGTAGAGACGGTGTGTTCCACTCCAAGGTGTTCCCCAGGTTTCGTCTACATTGCTTCGGTCTTCCGACTCTCGTTTAGTAGTTGTAGAAAACTACACTGCATTAGGCCTACATATTGGGTATGGGGTGTAGAGACGGTGTGTTCCACTCCAAGGTGTTCCCCAGGTTTCCTCGCCATTGCTTCAATCTTCTGACTCTCGTTTAGTAGTTGTAGAAAACTACACTGCATTAGGCCTACATATTGGGTATGGGGTGTAGAGACGGTGTGTTCCACTCCAAGGTGTTCCCCAGGTTTCCACGCCATTGCTTCAATCTTCTGACTCTCGTTTAGTAATTGTAGAAAACTACACTGCATTAGGCCTACAAATTGGGTATGGGGTGTAGAGACGGTGTGTTCCACTCCAAGGTGTTCCCCAGATTTCGTCTACATTGCTTCGGTCTTCCGACTCTCGTTTAGTAGTTGTAGAAAACTACACTGCATTAGGCCTACAAATTGGGTATGGGGTGTAGAGACGGTGTGCTCCACTCCAAGGTGTTCCCCAGGTTTTGTCTCCATTGCTTCGATCTTCTGGCTCTTCTGAAGTAGTTGTTGAAAACCACACTGCATTAGGCCTACTAGTTGGGTTGGGGCCTTCTATCTGTGTCTGCCGCTCCTTGCTGTTCTCCTACTGTGAACAAAGCTGTGCCGCCGGTTTACTACTGTTGCCAATTTTGAACTGCATTTAGAATACTTACTGATTTGGGCCTACTCTCTGTGTCAGCCTTTCATTCCAGTTGTCCTCCACTGAACAAAACAATGCCCCCTGTGTAGTCCTGTTACCAATTTTGCACTGCATTTAGCCCACTTTATTCTTTGGGCCCATATCTGTTTCCCCCTCATCCTGCCCATTGCCCAGCCAGTGATAGATGAGTCTGCTGGTACATTGACCCATAACGCAACATTCCCCGTGCACGCTACACTGCAAGATTGTGACCCTGCTGAAAGTCAGGTCCCCCTTCCCGCATACCATACCACCTTACACGGGGACAAAGAGGAAGGTGCAGATGAAGGTGCAGGTTCATTCATCAGGTGGGGGGAGGAATACTCGTTGGCGACGTCACTGGCACAGGGCCCCTCATAGTACGCAAAAGTGTTGCTGCCGGTGGGAGGCGCCCCCGCCGTGCAAACACACCGCTGTACTTTGAGGGGCCCTGTGCCAGTGCCAATGCCAACGAGTGGGCCCCCCTGCTTGCTCAGGATCACAGCACTTGCAAAGTTGAAATACCTACCTCTCCCTGCTCCACTGCCGTGACGTGGTCCAGATGTCCTGGGCCCACTAATTACTTGAACAAGCCCTACCCCCCACAACTTTAGCCAAATGACCCCCAATTTCAAATGCCTTACAATTATTATAAGTTAAATTACGATTGACAAGCTTCAGTAGCAAGAATGGATGCTTTTCCCAATACAATGGGCTCTGTACATGTTTTCCTGGCCTCTACTCACTGCCGACTATGCTCCCCCATTGACTTGCATTGGGTTTCGTGTTTCGGTCGATCCCCGACTTTTTGCGATAATCGGCCGATTCCACTCGACTCGACTTTTGAGATAGTCGGGTTTTGCGAAAAAGGTCAAGGTCGCTCAACTCTAGTTGACACAACACAGGGGCAGAAGAAAAACGACGCTTCAACTCTTGAAAAGCTTCCACAGCAGCAGAAGACCAATTGACCACATCAGCACCCTTCTTGGTCAAATCGGTCAATGGTTTAGCAATACTAGAAAAATTACAGATGAAACGACGATAAAAATTAGCAAAGCCCAGGAACTTTTGCAGACTCTTCAGAGAAGTCGGCTGAGTCCAATTATAAATGGCCTGGACCTTAACAGGGTCCATCTCGATAGCAGAAGGGGAAAAAATGAACCCCAAAAATGAAACCTTCTGAACACCAAAGAGGCACTTTGATCCCTTCACAAACAAAGAATTAGCACGCAGGACCTGGAACACCATTCTGACCTGCTTCACATGAGACTCCCAATCATCCGAGAAGACCAAAATATCATCCAAGTATACAATCAGGAATTTATCCAGGTACTCTCGGAAGATGTCATGCATAAAGGACTGAAATACTGATGGAGCATTGGCAAGTCCGAATGGCATAACTAGGTACTCAAAATGGCCCTCGGGCGTATTAAATGCAGTTTTCCATTCATCGCCCCGTTTAATGCGCACAAGATTATATGCACCACGAAGATCTATCTTGGTGAACCAACTAGCCCCCTTAATCCGAGCAAACAAATCAGATAGCAGCGGCAAGGGGTACTGAAATTTGACCGTGATTTTATTTAGAAGGCGGTAATCAATACAAGGTCTCAGCGAACCATCCCTCTTGGCCACAAAAAAGAACCCTGCTCCCAATGGCGATGACGACGGGCGAATATGACCCTTCTCCAAGGATTCTTTTACGTAACTCCGCATAGCGGTGTGCTCAGGTACAGATAAATTAAACAGTCGACCCTTAGGAAACTTACTACCGGGAATCAAATCGATAGCACAATCACAATCCCTATGCGGAGGTAGGGCATTGGACTTGGGCTCATCGAATACATCCCGGTAATCAGACAAGAACTCTGGAACCTCAGAAGGGATGGATGATGAGATAGACAGAAATGGAACATCACCATGTACCCCCTGACAACCCCAGCTGGACACAGACATAGATTTCCAATCTAATACTGGGTTATGGACTTGTAGCCATGGCAACCCCAACACGACCACATCATGCAGATTATGCAACACCAGAAAGCGAATATCCTCCTGGTGCACAGGAGCCATGCACATGGTCAGCTGGGTCCAATACTGAGGCTTATTCTTGGCCAAAGGCGTAGCATCAATTCCTCTCAATGGAATAGGACATTGCAAGGGCTCCAAGACAAATCCACAGCACCTAGCATACTCCAAGTCCATCAAATTCAGGGCAGCGCCTGAATCCACAAATGCCATGACAGAATAGGACGACAAAGAGCAGATCAAAGTAACGGACAAAAGAAATTTCGACTATACCGTATCAATGGTGGCAGATCTAGCGAACCGCTTCGTGCGCTTAGGACAATCAGAGATAGCATGAGTGGAATCACCACAGTAGAAACACAGCCCATTCTGACGTCTGTGTTCTTGCCGTTCAGCTCTGGTCAAAGTCCTATCGCACTGCATAGGCTCAGGTTTATGCTCAGATAATACCGCCAAATGGTGCACAGATTTACGCTCACGCAAGCGTCGACCGATCTGAATGGCCAAAGACATAGACTCATTCAGACCAGCAGGCAAAGGAAATCCCACCATGACATCCTTAATAAATTCAGAGAGACCTTATTTGAAAATAGCTGCCAGCGCACATATATTCCATTGAGTGAGCACGGACCACTTTCTGAACTTCTGACAATAAACCTCAATCTCATCCTGACCCTGACACAGAGCCAGCAAATTTTTCTCTGCCTGATCCACTGAATTAGGTTCATCGTACAGTAATCCGAGCGCCAGAAAAAACGCATCAATATTACATAATGCTGGATCTCCTGGCGCAAGGGAAAATGCCCAGTCTTGAGGGTCGCCACGTAATAAAGAAATAATGATCTTAACTTGTTGAACTGGGTCACCAGAGGAGCGAGGTTTCAAAGCCAGAAACAGTTTGCAATTATTTTTGAAACTCAGAAATTTAGCTCTATCTCCAGAGAACAAATCAGGAATAGGAATTCTTGGTTCTAGCATAGAATTCTGAGCCACAAAGTCTTGAATATTTTGTACTCTTGCAGTGAGATGATCCACACATGAAAACAGACCTTTAATGTCCATCACTACACCTGTGTCCTGAACCACCCAGATGTCTAGGGGAAAAAAAAGGCAAAACACAGTGCAAAGAAAAAAAAATGGTCTCAGAACTTCTTTTTTCCCTCTATTGAGAAGCATTAGTACTCAGGCCTCCAGTACTGTTATGATAAGGTAATTCAGAACCGCAATGGACCTTGAAGTTCAGAGCACACAAAGTGACCTGACCATAACCAAAAACATATGACAAGCTCTGAGACGTGGAAACTCTGCTGACCGCAATCCCTAATCCTATCCAACCACACTAGAGGCAGCCGTGGATTGCGCCTAACGCTCCCTATGCAACTCGGCACAGCCTGAGAAACTAGCTAGCCCTAAGAGGAAAATAAGCCGACCTTGCCTCAGAGAAATTCCCCAAAGGTAAAGGCAGCCCCCCACATATAATGACTGTGAGTTGAGATGAAAGTACAAACGCAGAGATGAAATAGATTTAGCAAAGTGAGGCCCAACTTTCTGAATAGATCGAGGATAGGAAAGATTGCTTTGCGGTCAACACAAAACCCTACAAACAACCACGCAGAGGGGGCAAAAAGACCCTCCGCACCGACTAACGGTACGGAGGTACTCCCTCTGCGTCCCAGAGCTTCCAGCAAGCAAGAAAAACAAATATAGCAAGCTGGACAGATAAAATAGCAAAAAACAACACAAGCAAACTTAGCTCATGCAGGAGAGACTGGCCACAGGAACGATCCAGGAGGAAGCAGACCAACATTAGAACATTGACTGGAGGCCAGGATGAAAGCACTAGGTGGAGTTAAATAGAGCGGCACCTAACGACTTAACCTCATCACCTGAGGAAGGAAACTCAGAAGCCGCAGCACCACTTGTGACCACAGGAGGGAGCTTGACCACAGAATTCACAACAGACTACGTCTTGCTGCCAGCCTTAACTAGGTATATACAGGCAAAAATTAAGTACAAAAGAACACACTGTGACTCCATCTGCATCCTTGCTATCAATGGTCCATCAGTGCATGCTCCCGAATCCCATTTTGTTTTAACTATTTAGACCTGGTGTGAAACGCTGCCGACACCTAATCACTGTAGAGGCTGGACAGACATCTGTCTGGGATGATTTAGTGAGTCCTGCATTGAGCAGGGTGTTGGACCAGATGACCCAGGAGGTCCCTTCCAACTCTAACATTCTATGATTCTATGATTCTAGACCAGAAGTAAGAGAATGTCACGTGATCATGCATAGTTACAGGTGTAAATAGTTATGAGTCCTGAGTTTCTTGCATTCGAATGGACATTATTCATATAAATACCTGTCCAGTCCCTCCATTCCATGCCCCAGACGAAGTCACATCAAAACACGTAATCGCTGTGTTTCTGTCATGTCGGACGCTATTCACACTGGGGCGTCTGACAGACAGCGATAATTCTGCATTCGTCCACTATGCGCTCAGTGGCGCCAGCTAGATTTTATCTAGGTTGTCCGGGGTTAATCTAGCTGGTACTCAGATTGGAGGCTGGGGCATGCCCACGGCCTTTATATAGTTCTTCTGAACTTTTGGCGTCGCCGATTATAGCTTGTGTCTTGTGCCTGGTGATCTCGGTTCGGAGTGGTGGTCTTGGAGTGGAAATATCAGATCTGGTGGTGTATTATCCTTGTCATATTTCTCCTTCCTATATTTGTGTTTTGTTTTGCCCTCTGCACATTATAGTGTTTTCCTGAGTGTGTTTGCGGCGTGGTGTGTTTTTGGTTTTCCCTGTCTGTGCTTTCTGTAAGGTTGGTGTTAAGATTATCACTGGGTGGAGGGTGGAGGTTTCAGTTAAGTACTGAATCAGGAGTCAGGGTCAGGCCTGGCGGCCCAGACAAGCACACCATCAGTGTAATCTCTGGGAGAGGGACAGACAGGGTTTCCCTAGTCTGAAGGGAATCGCAGAGGCCCGGGTTATTAGCTTTAGCCTACCTAGGCTCCCCGTGACAGTTTCCCTACAGATGGATATATATTCTGATTGCTGAATGGCCTAATTGATACTGTACGTATCTTGTCTGGCTGTGTATACTTACCAGTGCCCTTTAAAGTATATATAGTATATCTTATTTATGGTTTGATTGTAATTTGTAATTACACAGTCCTCTCTCTGTGCATATATGTACTTTACATATTACTTTGTCAATCATGTCTGTTTTTTTTCCATTGTTTTTAATAAGCTTTTAATGATTACTAATAAAGTTCAAATATTTATTCACATTTGTGTCTGGCATGTATTTTTCTGCTATTACTTTATCTCTAGTGATACATGCTGGGAGGCCTTTAATCAGATGAACAGTTCCTATGCAGCATGGTTGGATAAGTTGGAATGATGGAGGCTGATGTAGCACAGCTGGAACGACAGTGACTGATATAGCAAAGCTCGAACATTGAAAGGTTAAGTAACAGAGTTGGAACAACAGCAACTTATACAGCAGAGCTACAACAACAGTACACAGCACACCTAGAACAACAATGATGGTGTGAAAGAGCTGGAACAAAGGCAGTGGTGTAAAAGAGCTGGAACAATGGAAGCTGATATAGCAATGCTGCTGAAGCAGTAGTAGCTGACTTAGCAGAATTATAGCAGTGGAAACTCATATACCAGGTAATGACAGAACACCAAGTAGATGATTATTCGGGCAGTATCCCACCTCCTGGACCCCATTTAATGGCCTGACAGTAGTATGCCGTAGGATGTCATAGAGGCATGACAAGTGCACATGGTGCTGGAGCCAGGAGAGGTAACACTGAGACACACCCATTGGCTCCTCATTGGTCCAGGCTGCAGCACTGTCCCTGCCCCAAGCATTTCTATCTCCTCTGATTGGACGTTGTTCATAAACACAAGCCTATCACAAGCTCATCAGGTCATCAGGGAGTGGAGAACTATTTTTAATTATAGCAATGAAGGGAGAAAATTAAGATTATCATGTAACTGAGTTTACATAGTGAAGAATGAACCTTAGAAACATTGTGGAGGGTTCATAGATTCCTGTAGCTGTTTGGAAGCTATAGGGTAGAGGTACAACCATATAATTAATGGCACCACAGAGAAAGGAGTATTTATTTTCAGTCTTTTATTTAATTTTAAAATTATAGTTATTAATTTTAAAGAGGTTTTCCAAGATTGGAAAAAAATGATAAAATGGAGAAAATGGCATTAAAAGCAAATGGACTTGATAAACTTTCTACCAATGAAATTCTACCAATCCAGTGGACTTTCCGAGCTTTCTTCACTTTGCTTCAGAGATGACATTTTGAAACACAGTCAAAAAAATATTTAAAGTCATAAATGACCTCCAAACTAGATATAGTAACAACACATCTCTTAAATAAATAGTTGTTTAGGGGAAGGAGGATGCATTACAAAAGATAATAATTTAAAAGATTACATTTTTAATGAATTATGTTAAAAATGTAATAACAAAAATTCAAGCAGGTAGAACATATAGTAGCATGCTGACATAATCAATGAATGCATCCAGGGTAGAGCTTTCATAAAGGGCAAAGCTGAGTATTCAATTCAAATGGCTGATCATAGGTAGTGTCCTGATGCGGTGTGATGATGGCCATTGACCATCATCACACCGCATCAGGACACTAACTATCTTGCTATCGAGCCTCCTGAGGAGCCCAATTGGGCGAAACGCGTAGAGGCGCTGCTCATCTGTATGGCAACTGGCAGGCGAAGGGAGATAAGTGCTTTCAGCCTTTGGCTTTGGTAGAGATATATTATATATGCACTACCTGTGGCTGTATTGGGGTACTATAGTTGATTTTCCTATCATGGACATTATGGCCCCATAAGCATTCATACTAAACTTCTCTCCCCATTATCGCCAATTATGCCAATATCTATTGCCTGCTGTGTTCTTTATTCTGTTTTTTTATTTGTGGGGATTTAGGGTTCCTTTAGCTTAGGAGCACCTCTGTCTAGCTACAGCGGTTTCCCTTATCTGCGGGTAGTGGGTTTCCCTAGGGGATATAGGGTACTACAGGGCCCCCAGGGATAGCCGCCGTGGAGTGGGGGCGCCATATCGTTTCCCCTATAGGGTGCCAACCCCCACAGGTAGGAAGGTGCGAGAATAGCATTATTAGGGATACCTAGTTTACCCATTTTTATTAAGTGTTTATGTGTGAGCACAGTGTATGTCTTTCGTTTATTTTGTGGTCTATTTTTGTGGTGTGAACCAATATGTGGGTTCTTAATAAAGATTTATTATTTTTTTGTTAGGGATTGCATACGATTATATATATTCTTGAGACCCTAGTTACATTATATTTTTTCTATATATCTTCCCTTGGGCATGCTCAACAGGGGAAAAGCAGGACTTAGTCCCAGGAGCGCCTGCTTGCCGCCGAACAGCAATAGTTATAATGGCTGAACCTGGAAGGGCAGCAGTAACCATATGTGCAGTATCTGTCCTGGCCAGGCGCTGGGACCGACGTCTCCACTGAGCAGGCTCCACTGCAGCTGGAGAAGAATGGGAGACCGCAGCGGACATAGCTCGAGATTCCCCCTGTGCAGCGCCAGGAACTCGACGCCTAACATGGCCCCCCTCCTTGGGCCTCGCTACGCTCAAAGGCTGCAACGAGCAGTGGAGGCCGAATGTGCTCAACAGGCTCCCAGGTTCTATCCTCTGGGCTGTGGCCCTTCCAGTCCACCAAATAATATTTTTTGCCACGTACCACCTTGCACCCCAAGATAGAATTCGCCTCGTACTCATCCGTGAATGAACCCTGATGTCCCGGCAGATGACTCGGAAAACCGGGACATGTAGACGGGCTTTAATAGGGATACATGAAAAGTGTCGGTGATATCAAGGCGCGGAGGAATAGCCACATGGTAAACCACAGGGTTGACCTGTTCCAGAACCTTGAAAGGGTCTATGTAGCGATAAGCAAACTTAGTGGACTCAACTTGCAGCCTGATGTTATGGGAGGAGAGCCAAACTAAGCCGCCTGGAGCAAAGGTCGGAGCGGGGCGCTGGTGTGTATCAGCAGAAACCCTCATTCTCTCCTTGGAGGCCCAGATGGCATCCTGTGTGCGGTCCCAAATGTCACGTGCCTCCACTGCCCAGTCTGCCACCCTAGAATCGGTGGATGACACGGGCATGGGCACAGGAACACGCAGATACTGGCGAAGGAGAAATGGAGTCTGCCCGGTAGAGTCAGCTACGGCGTTGTTCAAAGCAAATTCCGCCCAAGGTAACAAAAATGCCCAGTCATCCTGCCTGGCGGAGACAAAATGTCGCAAGTATGTGACCAGAGTCTGGTTGGCCCTCTCTACCAACCCATTTGTCTCGGGATGGTATGCAGAAGAGAGATTCTGCTCGATGCTGAGTATACGACAGAGCTCTCTCCAGAACCGAGATGCAAACTGAGGACCCCAGTCACTGACAATTTTATCAGGCATGCCATGTAGACAGAAAACATGTCTAATGATTTGAACAATGCTGCTAAGGCCCGTGCAGAAGGTAACTGTGGAAGTGGAACCAAGTGCACTATTTTAGAAAAATGGTCGGTGACTACCCAGATAACTGTACAGCTATAAGACTTGGGTAAGCCCACCATGAAGTCCATCCTGACCATCTCCCACGGCCTGTCTGCCACCGGCAGGGGGTAAAGTAGCAGGCCGTTGCCGAGGAGACCAATTCTTAGCGCAGGAGACACACGCCCGAATATAGTCCCTGACATCACGGGCGATATGCGGCCACAAGTATGTCCTCGCCAAAATCTCAGATGTCCTCGTTGTCCCAAAATGTCCACCCACCCTGGACGAGTGATCCCAAGAGAGAACCTCCGGTTGCAAATTAGATGGAATGAAAGTCTTGCCTGTGGGCACAGACTCTAGCAAAATCGGAGCCACGGTTCTCAGGCTCTCTGAAGGGACAATAAGCTGAGGCTCCTCCTCATCCTCCTCTGATGACACTAAGGAGCAGGAGAGAGCATTGGCACGAGTGTTCTTCTCTCCAGAGAGAAAATGGAGGGTAAAGTGGAACCGGGAGAAGAAAAGGGACCATCTGGCCTGGCGAGAGTTTAGCTGCTGGGCGGTTTGCAAATACACCAAATTTTTGTGGTCAGTTAAAACTTGGAGGGGAAAATGAGCCCCTCCAGGAGGTGTCTCCACTCCGAAAAGGCCAACTTCATGGCTAGCAACTCCCTATCCCCAATGGAATAATTCCTCTCCGCCGGTGTGAAGGTCTTGGAGAAGAAGAAGCAAGGATGCTTCTGACCTTGAGCATCCTTCTGGAAGAGAACTGCTCCAGCACAGACGGAAGAGGCATCCACCTCCATGATAAATGGTTTAACAACATCGTGGCGATGTGAAATGAGAGCGCCAGCGAAGTGTGACTTGATAGAGAGGAAGGCCTTGGAGACCTCCTCCAACCAAAATTTGGGATTAGCGCCCTTCTTGGTGAGGGCAACCAGAGGAGATACCAAAGTTGAGAAGTGGGGAATGAACTGACGATAATAGTTGATGAACCCCATAAAGCGGTGCACCGCGTTAAGAGAATGGGGTTCCTGCCAGTCCATCACAGCCTGCAGCTTGGCGGGATCCATAGCCAATCCTTTGGCCGAGATGATATAGCCCAGGAAAAGGCAAAGACTCTCGCTCAAACACACACTTCTCCAACTTGGCATAGAGGAAATTTGCCCATAGGAGGTCGAAGGAATTGCAAACATCTCTCCGGTGGGAGTCTATATCTGGAGAGTAGATGAGAATATCATCCAGGTAGACTACAACCAAGGTGGAGAGCATATCCCGGAAGATATCATTCACAAAGTCTTGGAAAACGGCTGGGGCATTACAGAGCCAGAAGGACATCACCAGGCATTCATAGTGCCCATCCCTGGTATTAAAAGCCATCTTCCATTCGTCTCCCTCACAGATGCGAATCAGGTTGTTAGCACCCCGTAGATCTAGTTTAGTAAACACCCTTGCTCCCCAAAGCCTATCAAAAAGATCAAATATCAGGGGCAATGTGTACTTGTTCTTAACGGTGATGGTGTTATGACCCCTGTAATCTATGCATAGACGTAATTCTCCATTCTTCTTCTGTACGAAGAAGAACCCAGCCCCTGCAGGTGACACTGACTTCCTAATGAATCCTCTTGCCAGATTCTCCTGGATGTACTGAGACATTGCCTCCATCACCAGGAGAGACAAAAGGTAGACTCGACCCCGGGGAGGCTCAGCACCAGGCAAGAGGTCAATAGGACAGTCATAGGGGCGGTGAGGCGGAAGGGTCTCTGCAGCCCTTTTGGAGAACACATCCACATAGGGAAATATTGCTTGGGGAGAGAGGAAAGTCTGTGGGTACCTCAGTAGTAGCAACCTGAACACATTCCCTCTGACATCTACCCCCACAAGTTTAACTCCATCCCAAAATTCTGCCTGTGGACCACTCAATATGAGAGGAGTGGTACCGTAGCCAAGGCATCCCTAACAGGACCTCACCAATTCCCTTAGGAATGACGAGCAGAGATATAATCTCCTGATGAGATGGCGACATAGATAGAGTAAATGCGATGGTCTGGTGTATTATCTGTGAGGGCAGTGTCGACCCATTCACATCTCGTACGGTCACTGGTTTGGCGATCATCACCATGGGTATTGCGTGTCGTTGGGTGAAGGCAGATGACATAAAATTGCCTTCCGCCCCGGAATCCACACAAAGCTCTACCGAATGAGTGGATGAGCCTATGGTAATTGTCCCCTTAAAGGACATTTTGGAGGCAATCGTCGCCGTGTCTAGTGTACCTCCACTTACTACCACTAGACGCTGATGTTTCCCCAACCGCTGGGGACATCTGGTGGCAAGATGTCCTGACTGCTGGCAGACATGACAGACCTTGAGTGCACGAGCAGTCCAGGACTTAGATCCCGCTTATGACACCTCCATGGTCTCATGTGACTCGGGCACCTGGACCAAAGATTCCAAAGGTTTGTCGAAGGTGGGAGCCAGCCAAAACCTCTGCCTACACTGGGCTTGCTCTAACCTCCGCTCGTTAAAACGGAGGTCAATGCGAGTGGATACAGCTATTAGCTCCTCCAGTGTGGCAGGAATCTCCCTAGTGGCCAAAGCGTCCTTCACATGGTCAGCCAGGCCCCTCCAAAATGCAAGGTTGAGGGCTTTTTCAGACCGCTCTAGCTCAGATGCTAACGTCCGGAAGTGGACGGCAAAATGGCTGACCATGGACGAGCCCTGAGTCAATGCCAACAGTTGGAATGCTGTATCATGGGTGACTCGAGGTCCCCAAAAGACCTGTTTCAGAGTGCTCAAGAACAGCAGAGCACTCTGCACCACATGATCACCATGCTCAATGTTGTGAATTCTGCTTTTGGGTTCCCTCCAGTGGTTGTAGGTGGGAATGCAGTTGTCTCTGAGTCGCAGTCCTGGCCAGGTGTATCTGCTGATTGCAGTTCCGACTGGGATATTTAGGTGTGCAGGATTCTTTAGTCCTTGCCAGTTGTCAATGTTTCTTGTGAAGTGTTGGATCACTTTCTAGCTTCTCCTGCTTAGCTGCCAATTCAGCAAAGATAAGTGTCTGTTTTTTTTTCTGTGGCACACATGCAGTGTGTTTATATTCTGTGCTATTCATTTGTTTTTCTCTTGTCCAGATGACTGTGTCAGTGTTTTCTCAGTCTTGTTGGATTCTCTGGAGTTGCAGATATACGCTCCACATCTTTAGTTAGATGGTGGAGTTTTTGTATTTTCTGCTGTGGATATTTTTTGAAGGATTTTTAATACTGACCGCTTAGTATCCTGTCCTATCCTTTCCTGTTTAGCTAGTGTGGCCTCATTTGCTAAATCCTGTTTCCTGCCTGCATGTGTCTTTTCCTCTACTACTCACAGTCAATATTTGTGGGGGGCTGCCTATCCTTTGGGGTTCTGCTCTGAGGCAAGGTAGAATTCCTATTTCCATCTATAGGGGTATTTAGTCCTCCGGCTGTGTCGAGGTGTCTAAGTTTTGTTAGGCACACCCCATGGCTACTTCTAGTTGCGGTGTTAAGATCAGGGTTTGCGGTCAGTATAGTTACCACCTACTCCAGTGAAAGTTTTCATGCTGCTCCAAGGTCACCTGATCATAACAGTACAACTGGCCCATAATGAGTTAAATGCATCTCAGAAGAAGGGCAGAAAGGTCTTGAGCCATTTTTTTTCTTCAGTCTACTTTGTCTTCTCCTCCCTCTTTATCTCTGGGTGGCTGAAGAGCCTTCTGCTAGCATGAATGTTCAGGAATTAGCTTCTCGTGTAGACCAGCTTGTTGCTAGGGTACAGGGTATTTCTGATTATATTGTTCAGACTCCTGTTTTAGAACCGAAGATTCCTACTCCTGATTTGTTTTTTGGTGACAGGTCCAAATTTTTGAGTTTTAAAAATAACTGTAAACTGTTTTTTGCTTTGAGTCCTCGATCCTCCGGTGATTCCATTCAGCAGGTTAAAATCATCATCTCCCTGCTGCGTGGCGACCCACAGGATTGGGCATTTTCCCTGGAATCTGGGAATCCGGCTTTGCTTGATGTAGACTCCGTTTTTCAGGCTTTGGGATTGTTATATGATGAACCTAATTCTGTGGATCAAGCTGAGAAGACCTTGTTGGCCCTGTCTCAGGGTCAAGAGGTGGCAGAATTGTATTGTCAGAAATTCAGAAAATGGTCTGTGTTGACTAAATGGAATAATGATGCTTTGGTGGCAATTTTCAGAAAGGGTCTTTCTGCATCCATTAAAGATGTTATGGTGGGGTTTCCCACGCCTTCCGGTCTGAGTGATTCTATGTCTCTGGCCATTCAGATTGACCGGCGCTTGCGGGAGCGCAGAACTGTGCGCGCTGTGGTGTTTGTTGTGAATTCCGCTCTTGGGCTCCCTCCGGTGGTTGTAAGTGGCACTTTTGTGAGTTCTGCTCTTGGGCTCCCTCTTGTGGTTTCTAGTGGTATGGCTGCTCCTTGGAGTTAGCTGTCGTCAGCTGCCTCCACTTATTGTCGGCTATTTAAGTCTGGCTCTTTATACAGCCTGCGCCACTTGTCAATGTTCCTAGCTGGATTCACATCTCTGCTTGGATTCTCCTGGTTTCCTGACCAGTTCTGAATAGATAAGTTCTGGCTTTGCTCATTTCAGTCCACATGTTGTGGACTTATTGTTCTGTGCATTCTATATTTGTCCAGTTGTCAGTATGGATTTTTTCTGTTAGCTGGAAGCTCTGGGAAGCAGATTTACCCTCCACACCTTTAGTCAGGTGTGGAGATTTTGTAAACTCTGTGTGGATTGTTTTTGTAGTTTTTATACTGACCGCACAGTATCCTTTCCTGTCCTGTCTATCAAGCTAGACTGGCCTCCTGTGCTAAAATCTGATTTCATTTCTGCATATGTTATTTTCCCCTCCTCTCACCGTCAATATTTGTGGGGGGATATCTTTCCTTTGGGGATTTTCCCTGAGGCAAGATAGGTTTGTTGTTTCCATCTTTAGGGGAAGTGTCGAGGGGTCTAGGGAGCGTCAGGTACCCCCCACGGCTATTTTTAGTTGCGCTGCTAGGTTCAGGGTCTGCGGTCAGTACCACCTCCTTCAGAGCTTGTCTCATGTTGTTCCTAAACCACCAGATCATAACAGTACAAGTGGCCAAAAATGAATTAAATGCATCTCAAAAGAAGGAAAAGAAAGTTCTGAACCATTTTTTTTTCTGTGCTTTGGTTTGTCTTTTTTTTTCCTCTTGATATCTGGGTGGTTCAGGATATATGTTTTGGCATGGATGTTCAGGGTTTGTTTTCTCGTGTGGATCAACTTGCTGCAAGAGTACAGAATATCCAGGACTATGTTGTCCAGACTCCGGCTTTAGAGCCCAGAATTCCTACTCCTGATTTGTTTTTTGGGGACAAATCCAAGTTTTTGAACTTTAAAAATAACTGATAATTGTTTTTTGCTTTGAAACCCCGTTCTTCTGGTGATCCCATTCAGCAGGTGAAAATCATCATATCCTTGCTGCGTGGTGATCCTCAAGACTGGGCTTTTTCTCTTGAAACAGGGGATCTGGCATTATTGAATGTAGATGCATTTTTTCAAGCGCTCGGATTATTGTATGACGAACCTAATTCTGTGGATCATGCAGAAAAGACCCTGTTGGCCTTGTGTCAAGGTCAGGAAGCGGCAGAGTTATACTGCCAGAAATTTAAAAAATGGTCTGTGCTCACTAAATGGAATGAAGAGGCGCTGGCTGCTATTTTCAGAAAAGGTCTTTCTGAAACCCTTAAAGATGTTATGGTGGGCTTTCCTACGCCTGCCGGTTTGAGCGAATCTATGTCTCTAGCCATTCAGATTGATCGGCGTCTGCGCGAGCGCAAAGCTGTGCACCATATGGCAGTGTTCTCTGAGCATAGTCCTGAACCTATGCAATGTGATAGGATTTTGACTAGAATAGAACGGCAGGAATTCAGACGTCAGAATAGGCTGTGCTTTTACTGTGGTGATTCGGCTCATGTTATCTCTGATTGCCCTAAGTGTACTAAGAGAGTCGCTAAGTCTGTTACCATTAGTACAATACAGCCTAAATTTCTCTTATCTGTGACCCTGATTTGCTCATTGTCGTCCTTTTCTGTCATGGCATTTGTGGATTCAGGCGCTGCCCTGAACTTAATGGACTTAGAATTCGCCAGGCGCTGCGGTTTTTCCTTGCAGCCTTTGCAAAGCCCTATTCCTTTGAGGGGCATTGTTGCTACACCCTTGGCCAAGGATAAACCTCAGTACTGGACACAGATGACTATGTACATGGCTCCTGCACATCAGGAAGATTGCCGTTTTCTGGTGTTGCATAACCTGCATGATGTTGTTGTGCTGGGATTTCCATGGTTACAGGAACATAATCCGATGCTGGATTGGAAAACTATGTCGGTGACTAGTTGGGGTTGTCGAGGAGTACATAGTGACGTTCCTTTGATGTCAATTTCCTCTTCCCCCTCTTCTGAGGTCCCTGAGTTTTTGTCGGATTTCCAGGATGTATTTGATGAGCCCAAGTCCAGTTCCCTTCCTCCACATAGGGACTGTGATTGTACTATTAACTTGATTCCTGGTTGTAAGTTCCCTAAGGGCCGACTTTTCAATCTGTCTGTGCCAGAGCGTGCCACCATGCGGAGCTATGTTAAGGAATCTTTGGAGAAAGGGCATATTCGGCCCTCTTCGTCACCATTGGGAGCGGGTTTCTTTTTTGTTGCTAAGAAGGATGGCTCCTTGAAACCCTGTATTGATTATAGTTTTCTTAATAAGATCACGGTTAAATTCCAATACCCCTTGCCTCTGCTTACTGATTTGTTTGCTCAGATTAAGGGGGCTAGTTGGTTTACTAAGATTGACCTCCGAGGGGCATATAATCTTGTTCGTATTAAACAGGGTGACGAATGGAAAACTGCATTTAATACGCCCGAAGGCCATTTTGAATACCTTGTGATGCCATTTGGGCTCTCTAATGCTCCATCTGTGTTCCAGTCTTTCATGCATGATATTTTCCGCAATTACCTTGATAAATTCATGGTCGTATATTTGGATGATATTTTGATTTTTTCCAATGATTGGGAGTCTCATGTGAAGCAGGTCAGGATGGTGTTCCAGATCCTTTGTGATAATGCTTTATTTGTGAAGGGGTCTAAGTGCCTATTCGGAGTTCAGAAAGTCTCTTTTTTGGGTTTTATTTTTTCTCCCTCATCTATAGAAATGGATCCTGTTAAGGTCCAAGCTATTCATGACTGGATCCAACCCACATCTGTGAAGGGACTTCAAAAATTTTTGGACTTTTCTAATTTCTATCGCCGTTTCATTGCCAACTTTTCCAGTGTGGTTAAGCCTCTTACTGATTTGACGAAGAAAGGCGCTGATGTGACTAATTGGTCCTCTGAGGCTGTTGAGGCCTTTCAGGAGCGTAAACGCTGATTTACTTCTGCCCCTGTATTGCGTCAACCAGATGTTTCTCTTCCTTTTCAGGTTGAGGTCGACGCTTCTGAGATTGGGGCAGGGGCCGTTTTGTCTCAGAGGGATTCTGATGGTTCTTTGATGAAACCGTGTGCTTTTTTTTCCAGAAAGTTTTCGCCTGCGGAACGCAATTATGATGTCGGCAATCGGGAGTTGTTGGCTATGAAGTGGGCGTTTGAGGAGTGGCGACATTGGCTTGAGGGAGCTAAGCACCGCGTTGTGGTCCTGACCGATCATAAGAATCTGATTTACCTCGAGTCGGCCAAGCGGCTGAATCCTAGACAGGCTCGATGGTCCCTGTTTTTCTCCCGTTTTGATTTTGTGGTCTCGTATCTTCCGGGATCTAAGAATGTTAAGGCTGATGCCCTCTCTAGGAGTTTTTCGCCTGATTCTCCTGGAGTCCTGGAGCCAGTTGGCATTCTTAAGGAGGGGGTGATTCTTTCTGCTATCTCCCCTGATTTGCGGCGGGTGCTTCAGGAATTTCAGGCTGATAGGCCTGACTGCTGTCCAGTGGGGAAGCTGTTTGTTCCTGATAGATGGACAAGTAAGGTAATTTCTGAGGTTCATTGTTCAGTGTTGGCTGGTCATCCTGGGATTTTTGGTACCAGAGATTTGGTTGCTAGGTCCTTTTGGTGGCCTTCCTTGTCTCGCGATGTGCGTGCTTTTGTGCAGTCCTGTGGGACTTGCGCCCGAGCCAAGCCTTGCTGTTCCCGCGCTAGTGGGTTGCTTTTGCCTTTGCCGGTCCCTTAGAGGCCCTGGACGCATATTTCCATGGATTTTATTTCGGATCTTCCTGTTTCCCAGAAGATGTCTGTTATCTGGGTTGTTTGTGACCGGTTCTCTAAAATGGTCCATCTGGTACCTTTGCCTAAGTTGCCTTCCTCCTCAGATCTGGTTCCATTGTTTTTTCAGCATGTGGTTCATTTGCATGGCATTCCAGAGAATATTGTGTCTGACAGAGGTTCTCAGTTTGTCTCTAGATTTTGGCGGGCCTTTTGTGCTAGGATGGGCATTGATTTGTCTTTTTCTTCGGCGTTTCATCCTCAGACTAATGGCCAAACTGAGCGAACTAATCAGACCTTGGAGACCTATTTGAGATGCTTTGTGTCTGCTGATCAGGATGATTGGGTGTCTTTCTTGCCGTTGGCCGGGTTTGCCCTTAATAATCGGGCTAGTTCGGCTACTTTGGTTTCACCTTTCTTTTGTAATTTTGGTTTTCATCCTCGTTTTTCTTCTGGGCAGGTTGAGCCTTCTGATTGTCCTGGTGTTAATTCTGTGGTGGACAGGCTGCAGCAGATTTGGACTCATGTGGTGGACAATTTGACGTTGTCTCAGGAAAGGGCTCAACATTTTGCTAACCGCCGTCGGCGTGTTGGTCCCCGGCTTCGTGTGGGGGATTTGGTTTGGTTGTCTTCTCGTCATGTTCCTATGAAGGTTTCTTCTCCTAAGTTTAAGCCTCGGTTTATTGGTCCTTATAAAATTTCTGAAATTATTAATCCGGTGTCTTTTCATTTGGCTCTTCCTGCCTCTTTTGCTATTCATGATGTTTTCCATAGATCTTTGTTGCGGAGATATGTGGTGCCCGTTGTTCCCTCGGTTGACCCTCCTGCCCCGGTGTTGGTTGAGGGGGAGTTGGAATATGAGGTTGAGAAGATTTTGGATTCTCGTTTTTCGAGGCGGAGGCTTCAGTATCTTGTCAAGTGGAAGGGTTATGGCCAGGAGGATAATTCTTGGGTTGTTGCCTCCGATGTTCATGCTACCGATTTGGTTCGTGCTTTTCACTTGGCTCGTCCTGATCGGCCTGGGGGCTCTGGTGAGGGTTCGGTGACCCCTCCTCAAGGGGGGGGTACTGTTGTGAATTCCGCTCTTGGGCTCCCTCCGGTGGTTGTAAGTGGCACTTTTGTGAGTTCTGCTCTTGGGCTCCCTCTTGTGGTTTCTAGTGGTATGGCTGCTCCTTGGAGTTAGCTGTCGTCAGCTGCCTCCACTTATTGTCGGCTATTTAAGTCTGGCTCTTTATTCAGCCTGTGCCACTTGTCAATGTTCCTAGCTGGATTCACATCTCTGCTTGGATTCTCCTGGTTTCCTGACCAGTTCTGCAAAGATAAGTTCTGGCTTTGCTCATTTCAGTCCACATGTTGTGGACTTATTGTTCTGTGCATTCTATATTTGTCCAGTTGTCAGTATGGATTTTTTCTGTTAGCTGGAAGCTCTGGGAAGCAGATTTACCCTCCACACCTTTAGTCAGGTGTGGAGATTTTGTAAAGTCTGTGTGGATTGTTTTTGTAGTTTTTATACTGACCGCACAGTATCCTTTCCTGTCCTGTCTATCAAGCTAAAGAATACATTTCAAAAACCTGACCTGCACATCCAAACATAGACTGAGTGTGAACAGGTGCTGAACCCAGAGTCGCCAACTCGTATATAGTTAAGTGTGCTGCCCTTTTTACTTAACTGTCTATCAAGCTAGACTGGCCTCCTGTGCTAATATCTGATTTCATTTCTGCGTATGTTATTTTCCCCTCCTCTCACCGTCAATATTTGTGGGGGGATATCTTTCCTTTGGGAATTTTCTCTGAGGCAAGATAGGTTTCCTGTTTCCATCTTTAGGGGAAGTTAGATCTTAGGCTGTGTTGAGGGGTCTAGGGAGCGTCAGGTACCCCGCACAGCTATTTTTAGTTGCGCTGCTAGGTTCAGGGTCTGCGGTCAGTACAGACACCACCTCCTTCAGAGCTTGTCTCATGTTGTTCCTAAACCACCAGATCATAAAAGGTGTTATCCTCAGAGCAAATTCCTAAGCCAATGCAGTGTGATAGGATTCTGTCTAGAACGGAACGAAAAGGTTTCAGAAGTCAGAATAGGTTGTGTTATTGTGGCGACGCTTCTCATGTCATTTCTGTCTGCCCTAAGCGGACAAAGAGGATCGCCAGTTCAATTACCATCAGTACTGTACAACCTAAATTTTTGTTATCTGTGTCCTTGATCTGCTCATTGTCATCATTTTCTGTCATGGCGTTTGTGGATTCATGCGCCGCCTTGAACTTAATGGACTTTGAGTTTGCCAAGCGTTGTGGTTTTCCCTTACAGCCTTTGCAGAACCTATTCCTTTAAGGGGCATTGATGCTACACCCTTGGCTAAAAATAAGCCCCAGTTTTGGACACAGGTGACCATGCGCATGGCGCCAGCCCATCAGGAAGATTGTCGATTTCTGGTGTGGCATAATTTGCATGATGCTATCGTGCTGGGTTTTCCGTGGTTGCAGGTACATAATCCCATGTTGGATTGGAAGTCCATGTCTTTGACTAGTTGGGGTTGTCAGGGGGTTCATAATGATGTTCCTTTGATGTCAATCTCCTCTTCTTCCTCTTCTGAAATTCCAGAGTTTCTGTCTGATTTTCAGGATGTATTCGATGAGCCCAAGTCCAGTTTCCTTCCACCGCACAGGGACTGCTATTGTGCTATTGACTTAATTCCAGGCTGTAAGTTGTTTTTTCAGCATGTGGTTCATTTGCATGGTATTCCGAAGAATACTGTGTCCGACAGAGGTTCCCAGTTTGTTTCTAGGTTTTGGAGGGCCTTTTGTGCTAGGCTGGGCATTGATTTGTCTTTTTCTTCTGCATTTCATCCTCAGACAAATGGCCAGACCGAGTGAACTAATCAGACTTTGGAGACTTATTTGAGATGCTTTGTGTCTGCTGATCAGGATGATTGGGTGGCCTTCTTGCCATTGGCCGAGTTTGCCCTTAATAATCGGGCAGGTTGAGCCTTCTGACTGTGTCCTGGTGTGGATTCTGTGGTTGACAGGTTGCAGCAGATTTGGGCTCATGTGGTGGACAATTTGGTGTTGACTCAGGAGGAGGCTCAACGTTTTGCTAACCGTCGTCGGTGTGTTGGTTCCCAGCTTCGGGTTGGGGATCTGGTCTGGTTGTCTTCCCGTCATGTTCCTATGAAGGTTTCTTCCCCTAAGTTTAAGCCTCGGTTTATTGGTCCTTATAAGATTTCTGTGATTATTAATCCGGTGTCTTTTGGTTTGGCGCTTCCGGCCTCTTTTGCTATCCATAATGTCTTCCATAGATCTTTATTGCAGAAATATGTGGTGCCCGTTGTTCCCTCTGTTGATCCTCCGGCCCCTGTGTTGGTTGATGGAGAGTTGGAGTATGTGGTTGAGAAGATTTTGGATTCTCGTTTTTCGAGGCGGAGGCTTCAGTACCTTGTCAAATGGAAGGGTTATGGCCAGGAGGATAATTCTTGGGTTTTTGCCTCTTATGTCCATGCTGCTGATTTGGTCCCTGCCTTTCATCTGGCTCATCCTGATCGTCCTGGGGCCCTGGTGAGGGTTCGCTGACCCCTCCTCAAGGGGGGGGTACTGTTGTGAATTCTGCTTTTGGGTTCCCTCCAGTGTTTGTAGGTGGGAATGCAGTTGTCTCTGAGTCGCAGTCCTGGCCAGGTGTATCTGCTGATTGCACTTCTGACTGGGATATTTAAGTGTGCAGGATTCTTTAGTCCTTGCCAGTTGTCAATGTTTCTTGTGAAGTGTTGGATCACTTTCTGGCTTCTCCTGCTTAGCTGCCAATTCAGCAAAGAAAAGTGTATGTTTCTTTTTCTGTGGCACACATGCAGTGTGTTTATATTCTGTGCTATTCATTTGTTTTTCTCTTGTCCAGCTTAGACTGTGTCAGTGTTTTCTCAGTCTTGTTGGATTCTCTGAAGTTGCAGATATACGTTCCACATCTTTAGTTAGATGGTGGAGTTTTTGTATTTTCTGCTGTGGATATTTTTTGAAGGATTTTTAATACTGACCGCTTAGTATCCTGTCTGTTGTGAATTCTGTGGTCAAGCTCCCTCCTGTGGTCATGAGTGGTACTTCGGCTGGTTCTGTCCATGAGCTTCATCTGGTGGATGTGAGTGGGGCTGCGGCTTCTGAGTTTCCTTCCTCAGGTGACGAGGTTAGGTCGTTAGGTGCTGCTCTATTTAACTCCACCTAGTTCTTTGTTCCTTGCCTCCAGTCAATGTTCCAGTATTGGTCTTGCTCTCTCCTGGATCGTCTTGTGGCCTGTCTGCCCTGTATTAGCTAAGTTCTGCTTGTGTTACTTTTGTTTGCTATTTTTTTCTGTCCAGCTTGCTATATTGGTTTTTCTTGCTTGCTGGAAGCTCTGGGACGCAGAGGAAGCACCTCCGTGCCGTTAGTCGGTACGGAGGGTCTTTTTGCGCCCTCTGCGTGGTTGTTTGTAGGTTTTTGTGCTGACCGCAAAGCTATCTTTACTATCCTCGGTCTATTCATTAAGTCGGGCCTCACTTTGCTAATACCTATTTCATCTCTGTGTTTGTATTTTCATCTTACTCACAGTCATTATATGTGGGGGGCTGCCTTTTCCATTGGGGAATTTCTCTGAGGCAAGGCAGGCTTATTTTTCTATCTTCAGGGCTAGCTAGTTTCTCAGGCTGTGCCCGAGGCGCCTAGGTCTGGTCAGGAGCGCTCCACGGCTACCTCTAGTGTGGTGTGATAGGATTAGGGATTGCGGTCAGCAGAGTTCCCACGTCTCAGAGCTCGTTCTATGTTGTTAGTAACTATCAGGTCACTTTGTGGGCTCTTAACCACCAGGTCCATTGTGTTTCTGAATCACCAGTTCAGAACACCTGTCCTATCCTTTCCTGTTTAGCTAGTGTGGCCTCATTTGCTAAATCCTGTTTCCTGCCTGTGTGTGTCTTTTCCTCTACTACTCACAGTCAATATTTGTGGGGGGCTGCCTATCCTTTGGGGTTCTGCTCTGAGGCAAAGTAGAATTCCTATTTCCATCTATAGGGGTATTTAGTCCTCCGGCTGTGTCGAGGTGTCTAGGTTTTGTTAGGCACACCCCACGGCTACTTCTAGTTGTGGTGTTAAGATCAGTGTTTGCGGTCAGTATAGTTTCCACCTACTCCAGTGAAAGTTTTCATGCTGCTCCAAGGTCACCTGATCATAACAGCTCCCACAGTGGTGTAGCCCACTCAAACGCACTGTCTGACAGAAGAGATATAACGAATCCCACCTTTGCCTGCTCTGTTGGAAAACGTGCAGCCAGGAGCTCGAGGTGTATTGCGCACTGGCTCATGAAACCCCTACAAGATGCACTATCACCAGAATATTTATCTGGCAGTGGGAGGCAAGATAAGGTTGGAACAGGGGTGGCAGTGGACAAACTTGCTGCCGCCACGCTTGCAGCCTGAACAGCTACGGCGGAAACATCCACAGCTGAGATGGTACACTCGAGAGTCACCAACTTGCCCTCCAGCTGTTGGATGTACCGCTGCAGTCGCTGTTCATCCGCCATTACTAGCCAGACCCTGGCGCTGTATACTGTTAGGGCTAGCGGACCACACCAAGTAATAGGGTGATAGATATGAGGTGCGTTCGCAGCCCAGGGTCCACCGTGGCGTGCAGAGAAACCTGCTGCAAGTAATGATGGAAGGACACTAAGCTCTCACGTGGGTTAAACTTCAGCCCGTGTGAAATGAAAGCGACCTCTATTGCCTCACAGACTCACGCTGTACACAGGGACTAAAACTCTAACTAAAAGTTGTGCTTGCTCTGGAACTCTTCTGTGCTAACTGCACACATGAAGGAACCAGATGCTAAGCCAAGGCTAATTGCCCCCACTGACGCTAGCTGCCTGCCTGTGTGTACAGCCCCAATGCTAAACAGACTCACACCACTTATATACAGTGTGGCAGAGTATACACAGTCAACTGCCAAACACAAATGATACTAGCGCATGGCCGTGCGGCCATGCAAACCTTTTATAGCTATAGCAGTTTAGGACCTTCTTAGTGGACCAATAGGAGCTGCTATAGGACCTGAGCCTGTGACCCCCGACTTCTAATGAGAGGTCTTCCCCTGGGCATACGCAGGAGGGGAAAAGCAGGACTTAGCCTCAGGAGAGCCTGCTCGCCGCCGAACAGCACTAGTAATAATGACTGAACCTGGAAGAGCAGCAGTAACCAAACGTGCAGTATCTGTCCTGGCCAGGCACTGGGACCGACGTCTACACTGAGCAAGCTCCACTGCGGCTGGAGAAGAATGGGAGACCACAGCGGACATGGCTCGAGATTCCCCCTGTGCAGTGGCAGGAACTCGATGCCTAACATTTTTGTATATCATTCTCTCACAAGGTTTTAATTGAGAGCTGTGCCTGGTATCATTTTCACTACCCATTCATATGAGGCTGGTTTTGGACATGGAGAAGCAGGAAATATAGCGGTTAGGGACCATTCGAATTTAGGTTCACCTTGATGTGCGTCAAGGCTTTTGCACTCTTTGATCAAAAAATGCTTACTAAGTACCATACATTTTTAACATTTGCAGCAATATTGGATTTCATGTATTCATTAGTCAAATTGTGTATGTATATAAACTTAGTAGTCTCAAATTTATCATAAAGCAATTCAATATGATATTGTGACAAAACCCTCAACAGGCTGTAAGTCACATCACAACCACCTGGAATTTTGGCATAATGTTCATCTTGCACCACAAATCTTGGGGAAAAAAAAGTGAATATGAGCAAAATAATAACGACAGACACTTTTGTACACCATTAGAAAAACACCCGTTTTCTTCTAGCAACAGCGCCACATTTGTTCATGGCTTGTGTCTGGTATTGCATCCTGCCTCTATTAAAGTGAATAGGGATGAGCTGCAGTATTGTGCTAATTACATATAACCTTTTTTGCCATTCAAAGTTAGAAATGTCAAGAAGCTAGATAATTACATTATGTAGAGAAAATTCAGATTAGAGTGAACTCTAGGAGGTATTTCTGGGAAGATTCCTAAACTAAAAGTCTTGATTTGTAACAAAATACTGTCAACAAATGTGAAAAGCCTTTTACAAAAAACGCAGTCGCCATGAGAATAAATTAGGTAGAATCGATATCAATGAAATAAAAGGATAATTGAGCACACTAGGTAGTCTGGCAGGATCTCTCTTGCCCCGGTAAATGTTGAATTTGCATTTTATTTTGAAGCAGCTAGCTCAGTGCATGGAGAATATGGATCATAAAATTCAGACAGAATCACAACCAAAACATTAGAATTTCAGCAAGCAGAGCTATCACATTTACCTTCATTTCTAAGCATTTTTGATGCATTTTGATAAACTTTAAATAACTGTTTCCCTCCCTCAGCTGGGATCTGCCTATTTTGGGGGAGATGTATATGTCTAATGCTAATGAAAATTTGCATTTTTTTTTGCTCTTTATATTCTAATTCATTGGAAAGTTTTAAAGCAAAATGAAGACAATATCAGAATTAAATTTATTAAGACTGGTGTTAAATATATCAGTCTTAATGAGGGGCATGCAGAAAAAACGTACCAAATTCATGATCACGCAACCGAATGAATGTAGGGCAATTTGTTCAGTGGTACGCACCTCATCAAAATGTTACTCCAGGCATGGACTACAGTAACAATTTTGGTGTAAGAAAAGCTGGCACTTTTGATGAATTTGAGAGTCAATATTGTCTCTTTAACTGAATCAGATGCATCTCACCTTGCCAAATCAGTAGTCCAGCTTTGCATTGACAAGGGAACCAATATGCGCTCTGGCTCAGTGTTTAGGGTTTTTTTTTTTTGGTTTTGGTTTAGTATTTTGTACTTTGTACAAACAGAGGTGTAGGTCCCTGTTATGAATTCTGCTCTTGGGTTCCCTCCAGTGGTTGTAGGTGGGAATGCAGTTGTCTCTGAGTCACAGACCTGGCCAGTTGTATCGGATGATTACAATTCTGACTGGGATATTTAAGTGGGCAGGATCCTTTAGCCCTTGCCAGTAGTCAATGTTCCTTGTGAAGTGTTGGATCACTTTCTGGCTTCTCCTGTTCGCCGCCTATTTCAGCAAAGATAAGTGTTTTGTTTTTGTTTCTGTGGCACACTGCCAGTGTGCTTGTTTCAGTTTTATTCCTGCTCTGATTGTAGGATTCACTGGAGTTGCAGATTTACGCTCCTACATCTTTTAGTAAAGATGTAGGAAGTTTTTGTATATTCTGCTGTAGATGTTTTGAAGGGTTTTATACTGACCGCACAGAACTCTGTCCTATCCTGTCCTATCTAGCTAGAGTGGCCTCCTGTGCTAATCCTGTTTTTCTGCCTGTGTATGTTTTTTCCTCTCCGACTCACCGCCAATATTTGTGGGGGGCTGTCTATCCTTTGGGGATTTTCTCTGAGGCAAGATAGTATTCCTATTTCCATCTTTAGGGGTATTTAGTTCTCCGGCTGTGACGAGGTGTCTAGGTGTGTTAGGTACACTCCACGGCTACTTCTAGTTGCGGTGTTAAGTTCAGGATTGCGGTCAGTACAGTGGCCACTTTCTCCAGTGAATGTTCTCATGCAGCTCCTAGGTCACCGGATCATAACAGTACTACTGGCCAACAATGAGTTAAATGCATCTCAGAAGAAGGGAAGTAAGCTCTTGAGCCATTTTTTTTTCTCCAGTCTGTTTTGTCTTCTCCTCCCTCTTTATCTCTGGGTGCCTGAGGAGCCTGGTGCAAGCATGAATGTTCAGGAATTAGTTTCTCGTGTAGACCAGCTTGCTGCTAGGGTGCAAGGTATTTCTGATTATGTTGTTCAAACTCCTGCTTTAGAACCAAAGATTCCTATTCCTGATTTGTTTTCTGGTGACAGGTCTAAATTTTTGAGTTTTAATAACAACTGTAAACTGTTTTTTGACCTGAGACCTCGATCCTCTGGTGATTCCATTCAGCAGGTAAAAATCGTAATCTCCCTGCTGCGTGGCGACCCGCAGGATTGGGCGTTTTCCCTGGAATCTGGGAATCCGGCTTTGCTTAATATTGACTCCTTTTTTCAGACTTTAGGACTATTATATGATGAACCTAATTCTGTGGATCAAGCTGATAAAACCTTGTTGGCCCTGTCTCAGATTCAAGAGGCGGCAGAATTGTATTGTCAGAAATTCAGAAAATGGTCTGTGTTGACTAAATGGTATAATGATGCTTTGGCGTCAATTTTCAGAAGGGGGCTTTCTGAATCCGTTAAAGATGTTATGGAGGTGTTTCCCACGCCTTCCGGTCTGAGTGATTCTATGTCTCTGGCCATTCAGATTGACCGACACCTGCGGGAGCGCAGAAATGTGCGCGCTGTGGCGTTATCCTCAGAGCAAATTTCTGAGCCTATGCAATGTGATAGAATTCTGTCTAGAACGGAACGACAAGGTTTCAGACATCAAAATAGTTTGTGTTATTATTGTGGTGACGCTTCTCATGTCATTTCTGTCTGCCCTAAGCGGACAAAGAGGATCGCCAGCTCAATTACCATCAGTACAGTACAACCTAAATTTCTGTTATCTGTGTGTCATTGTCATTATTTTCTGTCATGGCGTTTGTGGATTCAGGCGCCGCCTTGAATTTAATGGATCTTGAGTTTGCCAAGCGTTGTGGTTTTCCCTTGCAGCCTTTGCAGAACCCTATTCCTTTAAGAGGCATTGATGCTACACCCTTGGCTAAAAATAAGCCCCAGTTTTGGACACAGGTGACCATGCGCATGGCGCCAGCCCATCAGGAAGATTGTCGATTCCTGGTGTTGCATAACTTGCATGATGCTATCGTGCTGGGTTTTCCATGGTTGCAGGTACATAATCCTGTGTTGGACTGGAAGTCCATGTCTGTGACTAGTTGGGGTTGTCAGGGGGTTCATAATGATGTTCCTATGATGTCAATCTCCTCTTCTTCACCTTCTGAAATTACAGAGTTTTTGTCTGATTTTCAGGAAGTATTCGATGAGCCCAAGTCCAGTTTCCTTCCACCGCACAGGGACTGCGATTGTGCTATTGACTTGATTCCAGGCTGTAAGTTTCCTAAGGGTCGACTTTTTAATCTATCTGTGCCTGAACATACCGCCATGGGGAGCTATATTAACGAGTCTTTGGAGAAAGGGCATATTCGGCCATCTTCTTCACCGTTGGGAGCGGGGTTCTTTTTTGTTGCTAAAAAAGATGGTTCCTTGAGACCCTGTATAGATTATCGCCTCTTGAATAAAATCACGGTCAAGTTTCAATACCCTTTACCTTTGCTTTCCGATTTGTTTGCTAGGATTAAGGGAGCTAGTTGGTTTACGAGGATTGACCTTCGGGGGGCATATAATCTTGTTCGTATTAAGCAGGGTGATGAATCGAAAACTGCGTTTAATACGCCCGAAGGCCATTTTGAATACCTTGTGATGCCATTCGGACTCTCTAATGCTCCATCTGTTTTTCAGTCCTTCATGCCTGATATCTTCCGGACTTATCTTGATAAATTCTTGATTGTATATTTGGACGATATTTTGATTTTTTCCGATGATTGGGAGTCTCATGTGCAACGGGTCAGGATGATATTTCAGATCCTTCGTGACAATGCCCTGTTTGTGAAAGGGTCTAAGTGTCTCTTTGGGGTGCAGAAAGTCTCTTTTTTGGGCTTCATTTTTTCTCCTTCGTCTATAGAGATGGATCCGGTTAAGGTTCAGGCCATTCATGATTGGATTCAGCCCACATCTGTGAAGAGCCTTCAGAAATTTTGGGGTTTTGCAAATTTTTATCGCCGTTTCATTGCTAATTTTTCCAGCGTGGTTAAACCCTTGACCGATTTGATGAAGAAAGGCGCTGATGTGGCGAATTGGTCCTCTGCGGCTGTCTCTACCTTTCAGGAGCTTAAACGTCGATTTGCTTCTGCTCCAGTGTTGTGCCAACCAGATGTTTCTCTTCCGTTTCTGGTTGAGGTTGACTCTTCTGAGATTGGTGCAGGGGCCGATTTGTCTCAGAGGGATCCTGTTGGTTCCTTAATGAAACCGTGTGCCTTCTTTTCCCGTAAGTTTTTGCCTGCTGAATGCAATTATGATGTCGGCAATCAGGAGTTTTTGGCTATGAAGTGGGCGTTTGAGGAGTGGCGACATTGGCTTGAAGGAGCTAAGCACCGTATTGTGGCCTTGACCGATCATAAGAATTTGATTTACCTCGAGTCTGCTAAATGGCTGAATCATAGACAGGCTCGATGGTCCTTGTTTTTTTCCCGTTTTGATTTCGTGGTCTCGTACCTTCCGGGTTCTAAGAATATTAAGGCTGATGCCCTCTCTAGGAGTTTTTTGCCTGATTCTCCTGAAGTCTTAGAGCCGGTCGGTAATCTGAAAGAGGGGGTGGTCCTTTCTGCCATTTCCCCTGATTTACGACGGGTTCTTCAGGAATTTCAGGCTGACAAACCTGACCGCTGTCCTGTGGGGAAATTGTTTGTTCCTAACAGATGGACTACTAGAGTGATTTCTGAGGTTCACTGTTCCGTGTTGGCCGGTCATCCTGGCATTTTTGGTACCAGAGATTTGGTTGGTAGGTCCTTTTGGTGGCCTTCATTGTCACGTGATGTGTGTTCTTTTGTGCAGTCCTGTGGGACTTGTGAGCCTTGTTGTTCCCATGCTAGTGGGTTGCTTTTGCCATTGCCAGTCCCTGAGAGGCCCTGGACGCATATTTCGATGGATTTTATTTCTGATCTTCCGGTCTCCCAGAAGATGTCTGTTATCTGGGTTGTTTGTGACCGGTTCTCTAAGATGGTTCATTTGGTGCCCTTACCTTAATTGCCTTCCTCTTCTGATTTGGTTCCGTTGTTCTTTCAGCATGTCGTTCGTTTGCATGGTATTCCGGAGAATATTGTGTCTGACAGAGGTTCCCAGTTTGTTTCTAGGTTTTGGCGGGCCATTTGTGCTAGGCTGGGCATTGATTTGTCTTTTTCTTCTGCGTTTCATCCTCAGACAAATGGCCAGACCGAGCGAACTAATCAGACCTTGGAGACTTATTTGAGATGCTTTGTGTCTGCTGATCAGGATGATTGGGTGGCCTTCTTGCCATTGGCCGAGTTTGCCCTTAATAATCGGGCTAGTTCTGCTACCTTGGTTTCACCTTTCTTTTGTAATTTTGGTTTTCATCCTCGTTTTTCTTCTGGGCAGGTTGAGCCTTCTGACTGTCCTGGTGTGGATTCTGTGGTGGACAGGTTGCAGCAGATTTGGGCTCATGTGGTGGACAAGTTGGTGTTGTCTCAGGAGGAGGCTCAACGTTTTGCTAATCGTCGTCGGTGTGTTGGTTCCCGGCTTCGGGTTGGGGATCTGGTCTGGTTGTCTTACCGTCATGTTCCTATGAAGGTTTCTTCTCCTAAGTTTAAGCCTCGGTTTATTGGTCCTTATAGGATTTCTGAGATTATTAATCCGGTGTCTTTTCGACTGGCGCTTCCGACCTCTTTTGCTATCCATAATGTCTTCCATAGATCTTTGTTGCGGAAATATGTGGAGCCCGTTGTTCCCTCTGTTGATCCTCCGGCCCCTGTGTTGGTTGATGGGGAGTTGGAATATGTTGTTGAGAAGATTTTGGATTCCCGTTTTTCGAGGCGGAAGCTCCAGTACCTGGTCAAATGGAAGGGTTATGGCCAGGAGGATAATTCTTGGGTTTTTGCCTCTGATGTCCATGCTGCTGATTTGGTCCATGCCTTTCATCTGGCTCGTCCTGATCATCCTGGGGGCCCTGGTGAGGGTTCTGTGACCCCTCCTCAAGGGGGGGTACTGTTATGAATTTTGCTCTTGGGTTCCCTCCAGTGGTTGTGGGTGGGAATGCAGTTGTCTCTGAGTCACAGACCTGGCCAGGTGTATCGGATGATTACAATTCTGACTGGGACATTTAAGTGGGCAGGATCCTTTAGCCCTTGCCAGTAGTCAATGTTTCTTGTGAAGTGTTGGAACACTTTCTGGCTTCTCCTGCTCACTGCCTATTTCAGCAAAGATAAGTGTTTGGTTTTTGTTTCTGTGGCACACTGCCAGTGTGCTTGTTTCAGTTTTATTCCTGCTCTGATTGTAGGATTCACTGGAGTTGCAGATTTACGCTCCTACATCTTTTAGTAAAGATGTAGGAAGTTTTTGTATATTCTGCTGTGGATGTTTTGAAGGGTTTTATACTGACCGCACAGAACTCTGTCCTATCCTGTCCTATCTAGCTAGAGTGGCCTCTTGTGCTAATCCTGTTTTTCTGCCTGTGTATGTTTTTTCCTCTCCGACTCACCGCCAATATTTGTGGGGGTCTGTCTATCCTTTGGGGATTTTCTCTGAGGCTAGATAGTTTTCCTATTTCCATCTTTAGGGGTATTTAGTTCTCCGGCTGTGAAGAGGTGTCTAGGTGTATTAGGTACACTCCACGGCTACTTCTAGTTGCGGTGTTAAGTTCAGGATTGCGGTCAGTACAGTGGCCACTCTCTCCAGTGAATGTTCTCATGCAGCTCCTAGGTCACCGGATCATAACAGGTCCCCTTTTTTGGGGCTGTTCATTTTGTTTATTTAGATTTCCCCAACAGGTGACTGAACATGAACAGTTATTACCCAGGTCCTACTCAGCCTTTATGTATTTTTATGTCTGCTGACACATAGTCAGGTGAACTACAAGAGTTAGGTACCGTCCTGATTGGGGTACACATTATCATGGTGGGATGGCTTTTATTTTCTTTTTAGCAACAATGTTAACTAATAATCCTATGTTATTTACATGCACTATTACTAATTATTTACTTACTACAAGGTATTTGCTCATTTTGCTTTTACTTTAGGTTTGCACTGATGAAGGGCAAACACTCTGAAACACGTAGCTGCAATTGCAGTGTCTGGTTTGGCTTTATCATTTATGTCATATGGCAAGGCTCGTTAAAGGGTAAATATTGACTTATAGCTTTGTCCTCTTCCTCTCTGAGGTGGCTAATTGAATATTTAACTTCCTACAGGCCCATTGCATGGCATATAAGTCTCCTTACATTGACTTGGTACTCTACACAAAGAGAAACGTCTCCCCATAGAGAATCTAACAGATTATAAGAATACAGTAGGCCTTTCATTTTACAACGTTGGAAAACTTTGTAATGTTGAGCAGACAGACTGCACTTGGATAATATACGGGTATATAGCTATTTAGGTTGATTATGTATGCACACTTCTAATTGCATTTGATACTGCTTGTTGTAGCCCCTTTTTGTGCTTGATATATATTATGCCACTTTAACGCCATACCCACACATTTTTTCTTCCTGTACCTGCTGTTTCCCCAATAATACTATCTTTATATAGTTTCTATAAACCTTTGTGGTTTTTTATTGTTGTGAAAAAATAAATTTTATTTTTAACCAATATAAAAAAGCATTAGCGTTGGTCATTGTTTAAACTTTGTAATGTGTGAGAATTTGCTTTATTGGTTTACCATTGATACGCTGGCCGTAGACAGTTGTATAATTGTAAAAAGCAATTCACATCCCCATTTGCCATGCTAGATGATCAGGACACAGCTTGTCCAAAACATGTTAATGGAGCTGTCATCTACAGAGGAAAATGGTATGGCTAAGTAACTTACCAAAGGAGGAACTGCAAGTGTTTGGCACATTTTTTCTAAAAGGGTGTAGATTCCGTCATGGTCATTACAGAAGCATGTGAGAAGAATGCCCCGGTGACAGAGAAAAAGTAGACGATGTGCAAAGAGAAGATTAGTACCAGTAGAGGAGAGAGCCTCCTGGCTTCTATTCACCCAACACCACAATGTTCTTTGAGATACAATCAATAACCAGCCTGAGGCACCATCAACTAGAGCAAGAGACAAAGTGGCACGAGACTGATGGCGCATGATTGGTTCTACACAGTTCCATTGATGCGGGCATGTCACTCAACCCACAGAAGCACCTGGTTTACAAGCTTAATTAGCTTTATTATTTCAATTATTGTCCATATAAGTGACGACCATTCTAGTTACCCAATGCTGTAACAGAAAATATCAGACACTGAGTAACATCAAGGTTAGGAGGTTTTCTTGTCACAGCATTCAGCATTAAAGAGCAAATCTTAGCTCTTGGAAACACAGTTGGAGTCATGAAAACTCCAACCTTCCCCCCCATAAAGAGGGACAACCATAGGTTGGATGGTGGTTTGTGAAAGTACTTCCAATGACGATCCATTAAGGTGTTACTTGCAGTGCCCAAATAATGTCTTCATACAATGTACAAATATTTATGCCATATTGTAACTAATTTCCACCAATATACAGTGCTCAATGCCATGCCCCAAAAAGGCACACAAGCGGAAGAAAGTTAATATCCTCCAATCAATCAATAATGAGATTTCTCTGCATCATGTGCAGCAGCCTTTCCATTGATGTGGAGCACATTTATCTTGGTGGTGCTGCATTCCATTTCTTCCACACCACAGCGGTCTGATGAAGGTTTGTGGTTGAGACCGAAACAATTCATTGTTTTGGTTTGCTAAGGCTAAATAAACTACACTTTTCATCTCACAAGAGTGCCAGATTTTATTTTATGTTACTTTCCTTTGATTTGAGCGCCATATGTGGAATAAAGATGTAAGTGTCCAGGCCATCAGGGTCAATGGCACCTCTTTCAGTAGAGTTGAGCGATACACACATTAATAAGACTGACCTTACCTTAATAAATTAGGTTGTTCTTAGTCTTGATAAAAAAAGTGATTTTCAAAAGTTGTCTCAGAAGAGGCAATTTGCATATTTAATTTCCCAGAGGAGCATTGCACGGCGAATAAGCCTCCTTACCCTGACAAGCCAGAGATGGTACATCACTCTCCATAAGGAGAAACAATACCCCTTAGACCCCAGTCCAGAGCCTCTCACCTAGCCAAATTAGTTCTCATGCTTCGCACCGACGAGGGCCAACAGCCCGAAACACCGTGTCTGCGAATTAAGATACTGATTTGGCTTTTATCCTAAGTCATATTGCACGACTCGTTGATTGTGACTTATAGGATCGCTACTTCCAACAGGTGGCGCTATAGAGTTTAAGTCCTCTTTTTCTCAGAAGAGGCAATTTGCATATTTCAAAAGTTCTGCATTTGTAAGGGATTCTACACAAACTTTTAGGGTAGGTTAAGAAGCAAATATAGTTCTTTGCTGCAATATTAATTCATTATAAATTTAACAGGAAATAAAATCTACAGATCAACCACAGCTGACAATGTCCATCCTTAATGAATAGGAATTATAGGTGTGGGTAGCTCCTTTTTTTTCCGCAAAATATGGAAGAAAATAAAATATGAAGGATCGATCTCAAATTTCAATTTAGAGAGTTAGAAATTAATCAGGATATTAAAGCACATAAGACTGCAGCCAAATGGTAAAATCAATCTACTGTACACAGTAAATAGAAGGTAATGAACTTCCTTCAGTTGACGGAAATTAAAGAATTCATAAAAGAGATTGTTTGGTTCTTACTTCTTTTTTTATTGATCAGTCATTTCCACACATCCCTTGTAATTCAAATAATTTTATTACACCATTCTCAAGACAGTTATTGACTACAGTCACATTAAAGGGGCATAAAATGGTAAAATGAATGTCCATAGCCTAACATCATGTCATTCTTATAAAATATTGTTGTAGGGGCAGGGGAGTTATTTTTCTGATGCAAAGCCTTGCTTGCTTTTAGTGAGCCTACTTGCCTTTGCACCATCTAACCTTCTGTCTGTTCCAGTCTGACCCGTGGACAGAGACAGCAGAAGGGCAAAAAAATGGACCCTTAGGCTGCACCATGTGACTGCCTTCCCCCACCCGACATCCTAATGTCACCGCTATCTGCATCCACAGAATGCAAGTAGTGGTGAATATAATGGTGAAGGAGGAAGCCGCTGGCACTTTCTTGTACCGTTTAGTATGTGCGACTGACACAGCAGACACAGTGACTTCACTACACCGCATCTGGTGTATATAAGGCTAGGTTCACATTGCGTTAGTGCAATCCATTTAGCGGATATGCTAACGGATTGCGCTAACCCAATGTCCAAAAAGGGATTGCGTTCGGCAATCCCGCTAGTGCAGATACCCGATCTGCGCTAGCGAGAAACGGACCCTGAACGCTGCAAGCAGCGTTCGAGGTCCGTCCAAAACTAACAGCACATCGCAGACGCATTCCAAAAATGGCATACATTTGCGATGCGTTAGGGATCCGTTAGCACATTGCAGTCAATGGGTGCGCTAACGAATCCGTTACATAGCATTAATTGCGACAATTGCGCCATGTAACGAAGTCCGTTAGCGGACACCCACCAACGCAATGTGAACGTAGCCTAAGGCCAGTCCACACAGAACAGATGGGAGCAGAGCCCTGGGGGAACAGGAGCTGAGTGAGTAAGCGTGTGTTTTTTAATGGTTTTTTTATAATGTACAGATCCATTTCTATATATTTAATAGGGCTATGTGGAAGCTCATACTGTACATAGGGGGTTATGTGAGGGATCATACTATATATAGGGTGTTGTGTGAGGGATCATACTGTAAATAAGGTGGCTTTGTGTGGGATTGCACTGTATATAGGGGCTATGTGAGGGATCATACTATATATAGGGTGTTGTGTGAAGGATCACACTGTAAATAAGGGGGCTTTATTTGGGATTGCACTGTATATAGGGGGCGATGTATGAACTCATACTGTATTTAGGGGACTGTGTACAGGTACATATGGTATATAGTGGGGGGGTCAGCATACTTACTTCTGCTCAATATTAAGTGATGATATTAATATAAAATAATTAATATTGATCAGACTTAATTACAGCCTTTTGTTTTGGCCTCCACAACAGTCACAGTCTCTCATGTGGCCCCTCTTGGAAAATTAATTGTCTACCCATGTCATTAGATCAACCTATTTTAAAATGTATGCAGTAAGCTCCTGGGCTCCTTCTCGTGGTGGCTTGAGAAATTCAGAATTTATCTATGTCTTTGTAAGTGACTTGGAGATCAGTATTTTCATATCTATCTCCAATCCCTATAAAAATATCTTAGGAAATTATTTAGGACAAAATATTGTACATGGTGCTTCCTTCTACCTCAGAGCTATCCTTAGTTTACCAACCAGGACATGATACTGAGTTACTTTCCAGCACCTTATCCCAGCATGCTCAATACTATCACCAACCTAAAACTTGAGGGCACCTTTTGCTTTGATGATTGCTTTGCACAGTCTTGGCATTCTTTTGATGAGGTTCAAGAGGTAGTCACCGGGAATGGTTTTCAATTCACAGGGGTGCCCTGTCAGCTTTAATAAGTGGGATTGTTAGGTGTCGAGTTCCCGCCTCTGCACAGGGGGAATCTCAAACCATCTCTGCTGCAGTCTCCCAATTCTTCTCCAGCCGCAGTGGAGTCTGCTCAGCGGAGACGTCGTTCCCAGCGTCTTGCTCAGTCTCACTCTGTGCATAGGATTACTGCTGCATTTCCTGCTTCTGCCATTGAAGCCAGTGCTAGGTAGCGGCGAGCAGAAGCTTTTGGGACTAAGTCCTGCTTTTTCCCTTCTGAGCATGCCAAGGGCGCGATCTCCCATTGGAGATCGAGGGTCACATGCTCAGATGCTGCAGCGCTTCCCATTGGTCCTTTATTGGAAGGTCCTGAACGTGCTGCAGCTATATAAGCTTCGCATGACTGCACGGCCATGCGCTAGTGTACAATTGTAATCGTGTGTGTGTTGATGGGTGCAAGTCGTTCCTTAAAAAACCCATCCCTTGTGTATGACTGTTCGCGTAAGGTGTATGGCTGCAGTCTAGCACCCGGCTGAACTCACAGCGTTTACACACGAAACAGCGCCTACTGCTGTGACCGTCAGTATGGTGCCACGCGCCATTAGAGTGCTTCTTTAACCCAAGCCAGGGTGGTTAGTGGCGTCTGCCAGTACGGCACAGTTCGCACTCTCGTGCTATTCAATTATTATTTCTGTTACGTGCGGTACTGCGGCCCTGTGACTTAACAGGGTTCGCTTCCTTCACACAGGGTGAAGTTAACTCGTGTGTGTATTCACATTGTACCGCCATATAGTCCGTCATTACTTGGCAGCAGGTTCCATCTCTGCACGGTGGACCCCGGGCTGCGAACGCACCTTAATCTATCTTATTATTTGGTGCGTTCCGCTAGCCCTAACATGGATTTCTTGCCTTATAAATGGGGTTGGAACCATCAGTTGTGTTGTGCAGAAGTCTGGTGGATACACAGCTGACAGTCCTACTGAATAGACTGTTAGAATTTGTATTATGGCAAAAAAAAAAATAAATAAAGAAAAATGAATGGTCATCATTACTTTAAGAAATGAAGGTCAGTCAGTCTGAAAAATTGGGCAAACTTTGAAAGTGTCCCCAAGTGCAGTGACAAAAACCATCAAGCGTTACAAAGAAACTGGCTCACATGAGGACCGCCCCATCAAAGCAAAAGGTGGCTACTTTGAAGAACCTAGAATATAAGACATAATTTCAGTTGTTTCACACTTTTTGTTAAAGGGACACTGTCACCTGAATTTGGCGGGACTGGTTTTGGGTCATATGGGCGGAGTTTTTGGGTGTTTGATTCACCCTTTCCTTACCCACTGGCTGCATGCTGGCTGCAATATTGGATTGAAGTTCATTCTCTGTCCTCTGTAGTACACGCCTGCACAAGGCAATCTTGCCTTGCGCAGGCGTGTACTATGGAGGACACAGCATGAACTTCAATCCAATATTGCAGCCAGCATGCAGCCAGCGGGTAAGGAAAGGGTGAATCAAACACCCAAAAACCCCATCTCCATGGCTGAAGATTGTTCCCTCCAAATTCAGGTGACAGTGTCCCTTTGAGTATATAATTCCCCATGTGTTAATTCATAGTTTTGATGCCTTCAGTGTGAATGCACAATTTTCATAGTCATGAAAATACAGAAAAATCTTTAAATGAGAAGGTGTGTCCAAACTTTTGGTCTGTACTGTATAGTGATACAATATACATTAATCTGGAAAAAGAAAAACATAGATGAAAACTAAAGATATCAAATAGGCAGCTGAAGCACGAAGAAAGAATATGACTCAGTCACTAAATAATATCATAGTGAAATTTATTAGCGCTCACCCAAAGAAACGCACCTGACATGCGTTTAGCAAATCATGCTTCATCTGCCTACATCATATTATTAGTATTCATCTGCCATGTTTAATTTGCATTCATTTGTCATTTATTGCTCCATATAGCTTAATTGAAGATTAATTGAATTGGACTTTGCCCTACAGTCTGATTGTATTGTGTTATAAAGGAATTTGTCACCAGGTTTTGCCACCTATTCTGAGAACAGCATAATGTAGAGACAGAGACACTGTGTTACTGGGATACCCTGACAGAGAGGGGTCAGAACATTGCGACATCTGGTTACACAAACTCCTGCACTGATTAGAACTGCTTCACTATCCTATTAAACAGTGCATGTTTTTCCTTACTCTATCATTGCAAAATAATAATAATAATATGTTCAGTTGATTTCTTGGAGCTCTCCATCCTGAATTGTCTCAGCTGTTCTGCTTTGACCACTCCCTTCTGGTATATATGCTCTCCATTGGCACTTGGGAATTGGCAATGATAGTTCACACGTCCTGATTTGGAGTTGAAGGAGAAGATCAGTGTTTGGAGTTGGCGGTTGCATAGTTGCTCAGGAGATTTTTAGTGGTGTTGGTTTGCACATTTATCCTCATCCTCTCCCATTTAGTTTCTTCCTTCCTATTTCTCCCATTTCCCACTGTTTTGTGAGAGTATTTGTATGAATGTAGTTTTCTTTTATTCCTGTCTGTCTACCTCTGTCAGTCTGGTTAGTGTAATCCTATACAGTTCAGCCTCACATCTCCCTGTGTGAATGAGGGAACAGATAAGGGTTAAGATAGGAGCATAGCACCTTCTGGGGTAATCAGAGGACAGGGGTACACGAGAGTGCCCCCTAGTTTGAGGGATTGGGTAGGTGCCCACAGTCCATAGTCTCTACGTGACACACTGATTGCAGCGATGTGTCACTTACTGAGCTTTTTACTGTAGTTTTGATAAAATCACTGTTTTATCAGCAGATTATCACAAGAGTACTAAAACAGCTGCCATGTAGTCCTCATTAATGCTGAGCTCTGTATAAACAAGCCACCACCAATGATTGGCAGCTTTCTGCCATTCACAGAGTACGAAGAATGTTGCCAATCAGTGGTGTGGGTAGAGCTGCAGCAGAGAAGACATGATTTTTTAAAATCTGCAGCAAGTAGACTAGCAAGTGATATATCGCTGGAACTAGGGTATCTGCCCCTTCATCATGCTGTTCTATAATGGGGCGTGGTGCCAGATTATCTTTAACCCCTTCACCCAGCGCCATTTTCCATTTTCGCGTTTCTGTTTTTTGCTCCCCCTTCTCTTACAGCCATAACTTGTTTTATTTTTCCATCATATGGCCATCTGAGGGTTTGTTTTTTACGGGATGAGTTGTACTTTTGAACAACACCATTGGTTTTACCATATAGTGTACTAGAAAATGGGAAAAAAAATTCCAAATGCCGTGAAATTGCAAAAAAAAAAATGCAATTCCACAATTGTTTTTGGGATTTTTTTTATAATCTTCACCAAATACTAAAACTGACCTGCCATTATGATTATCCAGGTCTTTTTTATTTAAGTGGTGAAAAAATATCCAAAGTTTGTTAAAAAAAAAAAAGTTGCGTAATTTTTTGAGACCCGTAGCATCTCCATTTTTTCAGATCTGAAGCTTGGTGAGGGCTCATTTTTTGCGACCAAGTTGATGTTTTTATTGATTCTATTTTTATCTACATACAATTTCATTTTAATGCAATGTTGCGGCATCCAAAAAAAACTTAAAATTCTGGCATTTTGATTTTTTTCTCATTACGCCATTTACCGATTGGATTAATTCTTTTTATGTATTAATAGATCGGGTGTTTCTGAATGTGGTGATAACAAATATGTGTATTTTTTATTTTTTTTAATTGTTTTATTTTGAATGGGGTGAATGGGGGGGTGTTTTAAACTTTTATTTATTTATTTTTATTTTTTAATGCATTCTTTTACTTTACACTTGCTTCAATAGACTCAATGGGACACTCAAAGCTGTGGCCATCTGATTGCTTGTGCTACACAGAGCAGGGCTACAGGATAGCAGAAATGCTCTTTTGCCATGCCACTGGGCAGCGCTCATAGCAATCTGACACTGACAACCAAAGCGGTCTCCTGCAGACCCCGGGTTGTCATGCCAACCCATCGGCGACCTGCGGTCATGTGACACGGGCACCGATGGGCAGGATTAGTGACGCGCTTCCGGCGCTATCATGTTAAGACTGACAGCGGCATTTAACATAACAGCCGCGGGTGGATCACGATTCCACCCAAAGCTGTTAGGGGCACATGTCAGTTGTTCAAATCACCTGACTTGTTGCGGAATATATGTGGGCTCAGCGCCGGAGCCAACATCAAAGGGGGAGTCCGGTCATGCGCCGTACATGTACGACACATTTCGGGAAGGGGTAAATAATAATAGACCCTGATGGCAGGATCGTTTTATTGGTTCCTCCAATTAAGTACAGTATATTTCTTTTAGTCTGTCGATACTTGACTATATTCATTATGGTTTTTAATATATGAATAATTAAAGCTTTATCCATTGTATTTGTAGATGTAAGTCCTGCATTTCCTGCATGGGGGCCCATTGATTAGCATGGTTGCTTTGCAGCACTGTGATCCTGGACAATGTCAGTATGTTCTCCCCTGGTTTTGTGTGGGTTTCCCTTGAGCAAAATTTCTCCCAACCTCCAAAGACAAACTGATAGGGAGTTCATATTGTGCAGCTCAATGGGAAAGAGATGACAATGTCTGTAAAGCACAGCTGAATTTGTTGGTGCCGCGTAAATAAATGTTGGCCTTTTTGTGCTCATTTGAGACTTCATGGGCTTTTGGGGCACTATAACCTACAATTATAGGCTGTATTTTGTTAGGTTAAAATGATGTACAATCAACAACTATATTGTGGACAACGTTAGCTAGAAAAATCGATGTAAATACTTTTATGCCCAAAAATGACAAACATATTCTATTTTCTAACCATAAAAATTATATTTGCAAGCTTAAGTCAAAATGAGAGTCTTTTTATCCACATGTAAAGTGAATCACTGCTTTATTTCTCTTTTTTTGGGAATCAGTAGGTTTCTCATGGAACAAAAGTTATTTTTTAGGGTAGTTTAAGAAAGTAAATCCTTTCTTTCTTCTAAGGATACAATCACCAAGGTTACATTAAAAGCTAGTAATTATCTCTCCTGAGAGAAGCAATCGATGTGCAACCAATTATCTTCTATTCTAGCAAGCAATATTTTCAATAAGACGAACAGAAGTTTTCCCAAACTACCAAGCGAAGCTTCAGGATCCTAACAGTGAGGCGGCTCATCCCATTGTATCATGTATCATGCATAGTATCCTACGTAGATAGATATGAGATAGATAGATAGATAGACAGACCAGACAACCTCATTGAAAGTGTCACTAAAATAAAAAGTTGCGTTTGTAAAGGTTCTACATCATCTAAGATTGTAGCGGCTCTTGAACTTTAACTCATTGAAATGCTAAAAAAAAATCCACACAAAACGTAAAATGACAAAAATAAAATAACAGAAGCTGATCTCAACATGAGGATGCAAATCCAAAGAATCAATCATGTGAAAAGGGCAAATTGTATTTCACTCAATAGACTGCTCTCTTCTGTGTACTAAAAGCTTTTTCCACAGTAAGAAGCGTCCGTGCTCATTCTAAAAGAAAGGCCAGAAGAGATTAGAAGAGAACGGAAAATAGGGTAAAGAAAGTGGTTGGCATGCCAAAGTCATTGGCATTAATATATTCCATTTCTTCCAAGAGAGATAATTGAACATTTCAAGAATGTAAAATAATGGTTGCAGGTATGTGTGCACACTCTTCAGAAATGAAATGAGTTCAAAGAATAACTCTTTGAACTCCAGGAATGATTAATACAAATTAACTTCAGAATTACTTTTCCTTTTTTTTAAATGACAGATTAAAGAAAAAACTCAAAAAGTAAAAAATATATATATTATAACATTTAAAAATTAAGTAGGTTGTTAATTAGCCAGAGGTAATAATAGAAACTATAGGAAGACCCAGTAGATCTATTTGAACAGGAATAATGTAATGCTTCCCTTCCCCTATGGAGGCACTACAGGGAAAGTCACCACTTGCTGCAAAGTTCCTTCACAGAAAACTTTGGAATGTTTGGCTCCCCAGCAAAAGGATCAGAGACCTGTTAATTTTTAATTGATTCTAGCAAAAATGGGCTCAACAGCAAATATGTCTTGCAATTTACAGAAATCAACTGTGTATAAAATGTTATTTAAGAGAAATTTCTTCAGGTTCAATCTATAGGATATCCACCATCTTGCTTCCAGAAACATGAAGAAAAGTTATACTTGAGTCCTGAAGTGCCCAAGCTGAACTTTCACACCAGATATCCTGTATGATTAAAAATATGAAATACCAGGGGAAAAAATCTCTCACATTGGTAAAGACTGAAGTTTGTGTGACACCCTAGGAGTTCGGCTGTCACAGTGTTATTGCCTTCCTCACTGGGAGGGTGATGCCATGCCTGGAAGCGAGGAAAGATCCCTTTAACAGGTAACACACACATACAAAACTGTTCTGACTCCAGGCCAAAAGGGGGAGCTCTGATCCAGTTTGTGAGTGGCTTCCCTATATATTCTGACTGGAGGAAGAGTTAGGAGTTCAGTTAGGAAGAGAGCTGTAGCCGTGCAGACGTGTGGTGCTGCAGCTCCTGTGAGGAAAGTTGGGGCCATGAAGACACGTGGTTCTGCAGCTCCTGGATAGAGAAGAGAGGAACAGAGCAGATTGTAGGAAACTGTGAAGGAGGAAGGAGCAAAGCAGAAGTGAAGAGCTGGAGGGGAGCTGCGACTGAGCTTCCTCCATGCTGAAATGCATGAAACAGGTGGCCAGAAGACTAAGGTTGTGGGGGTAACTTTATGCCCCACAGCAGAAACCGGCAGACAGGAGATTGCAAGTCACCTGCCCACCATTAACCCCCGAAGGCACAGCAGCGCATAGAGCCGAGAGTCATCTTAAAGACACCTCTAAAAAGGCTCGCGTTGCCTGCCATGTAGTTAGTGTCCTACCTACAGGGACAGAGAGAAAGTGAGGACCTTGTGTGAAGCCTTCAGCAGCAAGGAAATACAACACAGTGCAATAAGGAAGGCTTCCAACCCCACCTGGCTTGGGGGATCTCTGACCGCACCATCACCTGTGATCTATACCCTGGACTGTGGCTGCCTACTACAGTAAAAAGGTAAAGAGACTGCAACCTTGTGTTCTCCACTACTTTCCGGCACCACACCATCTTTGCCTAATATACTGGGAGTCCTAGGGACTAAGATTCACCCGTGGGAAGCCACACCATCCCTGATGCAATAACATCATCCCCAGTGGACCCCTTTAACCCCTTCTCGACCTGTGACACAGCATGTGCATCATGAAAGTCATTGCCAATCTGACCTGTGACGCATATGCTGTGTCACAGAATGATCTCGCTCCTGCAGGTCGAGTGAAAGGGTTAACTGAAATTTCACCTGACCCACGGGTACAGAAAGTGTTGTACTTGAGCCAAAGGGGGGTGATTTTGCCCCCACATGGCTACGATCGCTCTGATTGGCTGTTGAAAGTGGAACAGTCAATCAGAGCAATCGTAATATTTCACCAATGAAACTTGGTGAAATATTACAATCCAGCCATGGCTGATGCTGCAATATCATCGGCCACGGCTGGAGACCACGATCTGCCCCCGCCACCGACTGATGGCAGCGATCTCCTCCCCTCCGCTCCCCCATGCGGTTCGATCTCATCCCCCGTACCGTATTGGGAGGTGTCCCTCCCAGTGTCTGTCCGTCTTCTCCCATGGGCGCTGCCATCTTCCAAAATGGCGGGGGCATGCGCAGTGCGCCCGCTGAGTCTGCCGGCTGGTAGATTCATTCATTCCAGGTACATTTTGATCACTGTGATAGAACCTATCACAGTGATGAAAATAAAAAAAATTGTAAATAACTCCCCTTTATCACCCCCCTAGGTAGGAAAAATAATGAAATAAAGAAAATATATATATATTTTTTTTCCACTAGGGTTAGGGTTAGAATTAGGGTTAGGGTTAGAATTAGGGTTGGAATTAGAGTTAGGGTTAGAATTAGGCTATGTGCACATGGATTGGCCGCTGCGGATTCGTAGCAGTTTTCCATCACGTTTACAGTACCATATAAACCTATGGAAAACCAAATCTGCTGGGCCCATAGTGTGGAAAATACCGTGCTGAAACGCTGCATTGTACTTTCTGCAGCATGTCAATTCTTTGTGCGGATTCTGCAGCGTTTTACACCTGTTCCTCAATAGGAATCCGCAGGTGAAATCCGCACAAAAAAACTTTAACCCCTTTACCCCCAAGGGTGGTTTGCACGTTAATGACCGGGCCAATTTTTACAATTCTGACCACTGTCCCTTTATGAGGTTATAACTCTGGAACGCTTCAATGGATCCTGGTGATTCTGACATTGTTTTCTCGTGACATATTGTACTTCATGACAATGGTAAAAATTATTTGATAGTACCTGCGTTTATTTGTGAAAAAAACGGAAATTTGGCGAAAATTATGAAAATTTCGCAATTTTCTAACTTTGAATTTTTATGCAATTAAATCACAGAGATATGTCACACAAAATACTTAATAAGTAACATTTCCCACATGTCTACTTTACATCAGCACAATTTTGGAACCAACATTTTTTTTTGTTAGGGAGTTATAAGGGTTAAAAGTTGACCAGCAATTTCTCATTTCTACAACACCATTTTATTTTAGGGACCACATCTCATTTGAAGTCATTTTGAGGGGTCTATATGATAGAAAATACCCAAGTGTGACACCATTCTAAAAACTACACCCCTCAAGGTGCTCAAAACCATATTCAAGAAGTTTATTAACCCTTCTGGTGCTTCACAGGAATTTTTTGAATGTTTAAATAAAAATGAACATTTAACTTTTTTTCACAAAAAATGTAATTCAGCTCCAATTTGTTTTATTTTACCAAGGGTAACAGGAGAAAATGGACCCCAAACATTGTTGTACAATTTGTCCTGAGTATGCCAATACCCCACATGTGGGGGTAAACCACTGTTTGGGCGCATGGCAGAGCTCGGAAGCGAAGGAGTGCCATTTGACTTTTCAATGCAAAATTGACTGGAATTGAGATGGGACGCCATGTTTCGTTTGGAGAGCCCCTGATGTGGCTAAACATTGAAACCCCCCACATGTGACACCATTTTGGAAAGTAGACCCCCTAAGGAACTTATCTAGAGGTGTGGTGAGCACTTTGACCCACCAAGTGCTTCACAGAAGTTTATAATGTAGAACCGTAAAAATAAAAAATCATATTTTTTCACAAAAATCATATTTTTGCCCCCAATTTTTTATTTTCCCAAGGGTAAGAGAAGAAATTGGACCCCAAAAGTTGTTGTACAATTTGTCCTGAGTACGCTGATACCCCATATGTGGGGGTAAACCACTGTTTGGGTGGATGGGAGAGCTCGGAAGGGAAGGAGCGCCGTTTGACTTTTCAAAGCAAAATTGACAGGAATTGAGATGGGACGCCATGTTGCGTTTGAAGAGCCACTGATGTGCCTAAACATTGAAACCCCCCACAAATGACACCATTTTGGAAAGTAGACCCCCTAAGGAACTTATCTAGAGGTGTGGTGAGCACTTTGACCCACCAAGTGCTTCACAGAAGTTTATAATGCAGAGCCGTAAAAATAAAACAAAATTTTTTTCCCACAAAAATTATTTTTTTAGCCCCCAGTTTTGTATTTTCCTGAGGGTAACAGGAGAAATTGGACCCCAAAATTTGTTGCCCAATTTGTCCTGAGTGCGATGATACACCATATGTGGGGGGAACCACTGTTTGGGCACATGGGAGGGCTCAGAAGGGAAGGAGTGCCATTTGAATGCAGACTTAGATGGAATGGTCTGCAGGTGTCACATTGCGTTTGCAGAGCCCCTAATGTACCTAAACAGTAGAAACCCCCCACAAGTGACACCATTTTGGAAAGTAGACCCCCTTAGGAACTTATCTAGATGTGTGCTGAGCGCTTTGACCCACCAAGAGCTTCACAGAAGTTTATAATGGAGAGCCGTAAAAATAAAACAAAAATTTTTTCCCACAAAAATTATTTTTTAGCCCCCAGTTTTGTATTTTCCCGAGGGTAACAGGAGAAATTCGACCCCACAATTTGTTGTCCAATTTGTCCTGAGTGCGCTGATACCCCATATGTGGGGGGGAACCACTGTTTGGGCGCATGGGAGGGCTCGGAAGGGAAGGAGCTCCATTTGGAATGAGGACTTAGATGGAATGGTCTGCAGGTGTCACATTGCATTTGCAGAGCCCCTAATGTACCTAAACAGTAGAAACCTCCCACAAGTGACACCATTTTGGAAACTAGACCCCCTAAGGAACTCATCTAGATGTGTTGTGATAGCTTTGAACCCCCAAGTGTTTCACTACAGTTTGTAACGCAGAGCCGTGAAAATTAAAAAAAAAATCTTTCCCCCCAAAATTATTTTTTAGCCCCCAGTTTTGTATTTTCCCGAGGGTAAGAGGAGAAATTCGACCCCAAAAGTTGTTGTCCAATTTGTCCTGAGTACGCTGATACCCCGTATGTTGGGGGAAACCAACGTTTGAGCGCATGGCAGAGCTCGGAAGGGAAGGAGCGCCATTTGGAATGCAGACTTAGATGGAATGGTCTGCAGACGTCACATTGCGTTTGCAGAACCCCTAATGTACCTAAACAGTAGAAACCCCCCACAAGTGACCCCATATTGGAAACTAGACCCCCCAGGGAACTAATCTAGATGTGTTGTGAGAACTTTGAACCCCCAAGTGTTTCACTACAGTTTATAACGCAGAGCCGTGAAAATAAAAAATCTTTTTTTTCCCACAAAAAATATGTTTTAGCCCCGAGTTTTGTATTTTCCCAAGGGTAGCAGGAGAAATTGGACCCCAAAAGTTGTTGTCCTATTTGTCCTGAGTACGCTGATACCCCATATGTTGGGGTAAACCCCTGTTTGGGCACACGGGAGAGCTCGGAAGGGAAGAAGCACTGTTTTACTTTTTCAACGCAGAATTGGCTGGAATTGAGATCGGACGCCATGTCGCGTTTGGAGAGCCCCTGATGTGCCTAAACAGTGGAAACCCCCCAATTATAACTGAAACCCTAATCCAAACACATCCCTAACCCTAATCCCAACAGTAACCCTAACCACACCTCTAACCCTGACACACCCCTAACCCTAATCCCAACCCTATTCCCAATCGTAAATGTAATCTAAACCCTAACTGTAACTTTAGCCCCAACCCAAACTGTAGCCCTAGCCCTAACCCTAGCCCTAACCCTAATCCTAACCCTAGCCCTAACCCTAGCCCTAACCCTAGCCCTAACCCTAACCCTAGCCCTAGCCCTAGCCCTAACCCTAGCCCTAACCCTAGCCCTAACCCTAACCCTAGCCCTAACCCTAGCCCTAACCCTAACCCTAACCCTAGCCCTATTCCTAACCCTAACCCTAGCCCTAACCCTAGCCCTAACCCTAGCCCTAACCCTAACCCTAACCCTAGCCCTAACCCTAGCCCTAACCCTAACCCTAGCCCTAACTCTAACCCTAGCCCTAATGGGAAAATGGAAATAAATACATTTTTTTAATTTTTCCCTAACTAAGGGGGTGTTGAAGAGGGGGTTGATTTACTTTTATAGCGGGTTTTTTAGCGGATTTTTATGATTGGCAGCCGTCACACACTGAAAGACGCTTTTTATTGCAAAAAATATTTTTTGCGTTACCACATTTTGAGAGCTATAATTTTTCTATATTTTGGTCCACAGAGTCATGTGAGGTCTTGTTTTTTGCGGGACGAGTTGATGTTTTTATTGGTAACATTTTTGGGCACGTGACATTTTTTGATCGCTTTTTATTCCGATTTATGTGAGGCAGAATGACCAAAAACCAGCTATTCATGAATTTCTTTTGGGGGAGGCGTTTATACCGTTCCGCGTTTGGTAAAATTGATGAAGCAGTTTTATTCTTCAGGTCAGTACGATTACAGCGACACCTCATTTATATCATTTTTTTATGTTTTGGCGCTTTTATACGATAAAAACTATTTTATAGAAAAAATAATTATTTTTGCATCGCTTTATTCTCAGGACTATAACTTTTTTATTTTTTTGCTGATGATGCTGTATGGTGGCTCGTTTTTTGCGGGACAAGATGACGTTTTCAGCGGTACCATGGTTAGTTATATCTGTCTTTTTGATCGCGTGTTATTCCACTTTTTGTTCGGTGGTATGATAATAAAGCGTTGTTTTTTGCCTCGTTTTTTTTTTTTTTTTCTTACGGTGTTTACTGAAGGGGTTAACTAGTGGGCCAGTTTTATAGGTCGGGCCGTTATGGACGCGGCGATACTAAATATGTGTACTTTTATTGTTTTGTTTTTTTTATTTAGATAAAGAAATGTATTTATGGGAATAATATTTTTATTTTTTTTTTCATTATTTTGGAATATTTTTTTTTATTTTTTTTTACACATTTGAAATTTTTTTTTTTTACTTTTTTACTTTGTCCCAGGGGGGGACATCACAGATCAGTGATCTGACAGTTTGCACAGCACTCTGTCAGATCACTGATCTGACATGCAGCGCTGCAGCCTTCACAGTGCCTGCTCTGAGCAGGCTCTGTGAAGCCACCTCCCTCCCTGCAGGACCCGGATCCGCGGCCATCTTGGATCCGGGGCTGGAGGGAGCAGGGAGGGAGGTGAGACCCTCGCAGCAACGCGATCACATCGCGTTGCTGCGGGGGGCTCAGGGAAGCCCGCAGGGAGCCCCCTCCCTGCGCGGTGCTTCCCTGCACCGCCGGCACATCGCGATCATCTTTGATCGCGGTGTGCCGGGGGTTAATGTGCCGGGGGCGGTCCGTGACCGCTCCTGGCACATAGTGCCGGATGTCAGCTGCGATAAACAGCTGACACCCGGCCGCGATCGGCGGCGCTCCCCCCGTGAGCGCTGCCGATCGCATATGACGTACTATTGCGTCCTTGGGAAGTAAAGCCCACCCCACATGGACGCAATAGTACGTCTAATGGCAGAAAGGGGTTAAAAAACGGTGCGGAAAAATCCGCACACGAATCCACAATGTGGGCACATAGCCTCAGGGTTAGGGTTGGAATTAGAGTTAGGGTTGGAATTAGGATTAGGTTTGGAAGTACGGTTATGGTTAGGGTTAGGGGTGTGTTGGGTTAGGGATAGGGTTAGGGTTGGGATTAGAGTTAGAGTGTCTTGGGGATAGGGTTGTGATTAGGGTTATTGTTAGAGTTGGGATTAGGTTTAGGGGTGTGTTGGGCTTAGTGTTGGAGTTAGAATTGAGGGGGTTCCACTGTTTAGGCACATAAGGGGGTCGCCAAACGCGACATGGTGCCACCATTGATTCCAGCCAATCTTGCGTTCAAAACGTCAAATGGTGCTCCCTCCCTTCCGAGCCCCAACGTGCCCACAAACAGTTGTTTACCTCCACATATGGGGCAACAGTGTACTCAGGACAAACTGGACAACAACTAATGGGGTCTAATTTCTCCTGTTACGCTTGTGAAAATAAAAAATTGTGGGCTAAAATATCATTTTTTTGAGGAAAATAAATTATTTTTATTTTCACTGCTCTGCGTTATAAACTTCTGTGAAGCACTTGGGAGTTCAAAGTGCTCACCACACATCTAGACAAGTTCCTTGGGGGGTCAAGTTTCCAAAATGGGGTCACTTGTGGGGGGATTCTACTGTTTAGGCACATCAGGGGCTCTGCAAACATAACATGACGCCCGCAGACCATTCCATCAAAGTCTGCATTCCAAAACGTCACTACTTCCCTTCCGAGCCCTGACGTGTGCCCAAACAGTGGTTCCCCCCCACATATGAGGTATCAGCATACTCAGGACAAAGTGGACAACAACTTTTGGGGTCCAATTTCTCCTGTTACCCTTGTGAAAATAAAAAATTGTGGGCTTAAAAAGTACATTTGGAGGAAAGAAAAATTATTTTTTATTTTCACGGCTCTGCAATATAAAGTTCTGTGAAGCACTTGGGGGGTTCAAAGTGCTCACCACACATCTAGATTAGTTCCTTGGGAGGTTGTTTCCAGAATGGGTATCAACCAAATACCCTGTTTATTACATCTTTTACTAGCACTTGCGGATTACTGCAACATTTTTTCAAACTGAGTGTTTTTGGTTTTACTATTCTGCAAAAAACGTATCAACCAAATACCCTGTTTTTTACATCTTTTACTAGCACTTGCGGATTACTGCAACACTTTTTCAAACTGAGTGTTTTTGGTTTTACTATTCTCGCAAAAAACGTATCAACCAAATACCCTGTTTTTTACATCTTTTACTAGCACTTGCGGATTACTGCAACATTTTTTCAAACTGAGTGTTTTTGGTTTTACTATTCTCTTTTGTGTCTTCAGGTTTCTTGGTGGTGTGTGAACATGATCATACAGACTTGTTCACTGTGCAAGTAGCCCATGTGTTCCTGTTTCCATAATTGTTCTCTTGTGTCTACAAGACTGGGGAGTTCCACCACTCCTCTTGGGCTATCTGCACAAAAGCTGTTCTACCCTGTATGCACACATGGATTTTTTCCTCTCTGAACCCTGTTCACACAGGTTATATACAGATGATCAGGTTTTTAAATACATCAGATAGGGATTGCATACATTAGTTAGGACTGCTCTGATAAGGGTATACCGTGAAGATTGGTAGAGCAGCTTAGTATACATTTTTTGCAAAAAACGTATCAACCAAATACCCTGTTTTTTACATCTTTTACTAGCACTTGCGGATTACTGCAACATTTTTTCAAACTGAGTGTTTTTGGTTTTACTATTCTCTTTTGTGTCTTCATACTTCCCTTCCGAGCCCTGACGTGTGCCCAAACAGTGGTTCCCCCCCACATATGAGGTATCAGCATACTCAGGACAAAGTGGACAACAACTTTTGGGGTCCAATTTCTCCTGTTACCCTTGTGAAAATAAAAAATTGTGGGCTTAAAAAGTACATTTGGAGGAAAGAAAAATTATTTTTTATTTCCACGGCTCTGCAATATAAAGTTCTGTGAAGCACTTGGGGGGTTCAAAGTGCTCACCACACATCTAGATTAGTTCCTTGGGAGGTTGTTTCCAGAATGGGGTCACTTGTGGGGCAGCTCCAATGTTTAGGCACACAGGGGCTCTCCAAACGCAACATAGTGTCTGCTAAAGATTGGTGCCAATTTTTCATTCAAAAAGTCAAATGGCGCTCCTTCCATTCCGAGCCCTGTCGGTCGCCCAAACAGTAGTTCCCCCCCACATATGGGTTATCGATATACTCTGGACAAATTGGACAACTTTCGGGGTCCAGTTTCTCCTTTTACCCCTGGGAAAATAAAAAAATTGTTGCTAAAATATAATTTTTGTGACTAAAATGTTAAATGTTCATTTTTTCCTTCCATGTTGATTCTGCTGCTGTGAAACACCTGAAGAGTTAATATTTTTGAATGTGGTTTTGAGCACCTTGAGGGGTGCAGTTTTTAGAATGGTGTCACTTTTGGGTATTTTCAGCCATATAGACCCCTCAAACTGACTTCAAATGTGAGGTGGTCCCTAAAAAAAATGGTTTTGAAAATTTTGTTGTAAAAATGAGAAATCGCAGGTCAAATTTTAACCCTTATAACTTCCTAGCAAAACAAAATGTTGTTTCCAAAATTGTGCTGATGTAAAGTAGACATGTGGGAAATGTTATTTATTTACTATTTTGTGTCACATAACTCTCTTGTTTAACAGAATAAAAATTAAAAATTTTAAAAATGTGAAATTTTCAAACTTTTTGCCAAATTTCCATTTTTTTCACAAATAAACGCAAAAATTATGGACCTAAATTTACCACTAGCATGAAGCCAAATATGTCATGGAAAAACTTTCTGAGAATCGCTAGGATCCGTTGAAGCGTTCCTGAGTTATTACCTCATAAAAGGTCAGAATTGCAAAAAATGATGGCCAGGTCATTAAGGTCAAAATAGGCTGGGTCATGAAGGGGTTAAGCAGCGTCAGTCATCCCTGACCAAATACAACAGGTGGCATCACGAACATTACTACTCTTTAGACTTTATTTGCCACTTTAATTCACCTTTTATTGGATGCTCAGGGCCATGGACTGGGTCATTGCCACCATGACACAACCCTTTAAGAACTGGCCCAGTACCGAGTACCACACGGTCCTGGCGGGTGCTCTATTTGCATTTGCCCTCTTCTACAAGGAGAACTTGGTATCATTTAATGTTTCGGAGATGCTTTAAAAAAGGGAAGACCTCCTGGACTCACCAGAAACTCTCCTAGCTGTCATTTTCTGACTTTGAATTTATTTACCCTTCAGTTACACAACTTGAAGCAGTCACTGCCTTGTGTCTCTGCACTTTCTGATGCTTTGCCTTTCCTAGTGAGTTATGAGTGGTGGTACTCAGCAGTGAAGAAGCTTAGAGAGGTAAAGAGTTGCAGACTCTTACCTGAGGTTTAAAAACTTTTGGATTCTGGTTTGGATTCTAGATTTATTTTGGGGTCTAGGTTGTTTGACTTTTTGGAGCGGTGGGGGGCTGTTGGTATTGTATATATTTTAGAGTCTGTGTCTTGGCTCTGTACTTACTAGAGGGTCTACGTTTAGGCTCTATAGTCATTTTGGGGTCTTAGTCTAGGCTTTATATTTAAAGCCAGAGTTTATGGTCTGTATTTATTTTAGGTTGAGAGTCTAGGCTCTGTATTAAATTTAGGGTCTGCGTTTAAACTCTGTATTAATTTAATCTGTATTAACACAAAAACTAGATCTAGTCCCTACAATAAATACAAGATTAGACTCAGACCTTAAAGAGAACCTGTCAGCAAGATTTTGTAATGTAAAGTAAACACATGGCTGTAATGGTGCTGTTATATGGATTAAATGAATACCTTTGGAGAAGAAATATGTTTTGTGGTTCTTCTTTAATCAGCATCTGAAGTTTTCTGGTAATGAGATTTCGGTGCACAGGGGACGGACTGTGCGCTGGGTCATCTCCTCCAGTTCCAGCCCCTCTGCATGCCTTAGAGTTTTAATGACATATCTCTGAAAGATGTCACTGATTGCCAATATCTAATTTTGTGCATGCGTCACCCCTGACACCATCTTATTGAAGACCAGCTGGGACGTCATATGGTATAAATGATTAGACAACATTATTCTTCGGGTCGGTGTGATTACGGTGATTCCAAATTTATGTCTGTTTTTTATGTTTGGCTGCTGTCACACACTAAAGGACACTTTTAACTGCGAAAACTAATTTTTTCATCACCATCTTTTGAGAGCTATGATTTTTCCTCGTTTCAACCAACAGAGTCATGTGAGGTTTTTTTTTTTTTTGCAGGACGAGCTGTCATTTTTATTGGTACCACTTTCGGGCACACGACTTTTTTTCTCACTTTCTATTCTGATTTTTGGGAGACAGAATGAACAAAAACCAGCAATTCAGGAATTGCTTTTTTGGGCTTTTATCTTTAGACCGTTCCTCTTGTGGAAAAAATGGTAAGACAGCTTCCTTCTTTGGGTCAGTACGATTACAGCGATACCGCATTTATATAGTTTTTTTTTATGTTTTGGCGCATTTCCACAATAAAAACTATTTTATAGAAAAAATAATTATTTTTTGCATCGCTTTATTCTGACAGCTATAACTTTTTTTATTTTTCGCTGATGCAGCTGTATGGTGGCATGTTTTTTGCTGGACAAGATGACATTTTCAGCGGTACCATTTTTGTCTCTTTATTGCACTTTTTGTTCGGTGGTATGATGATAAAGCATTGTTTTTTGCCTCGTTATTTTTTTTACGGTATACACTGAAGGAGTTAACTAGTGCGACAGTTTTATAGAACGGGTCGTCACGGACGCGGCGATACTAAATATGTGTACTTTTATTGTTTATTTTTTTATTTACATAAATAAATGTATTTATTGGAAAAATATTTTTTTTCTCTATTTAGGGATTTAAAAAAAAATATTTTTACATTTTTTAATAATTTTTAATTTTTTTTTTACATTGTCCAATCCAGAGACATCACTGTATAATGTCAAATTGCTGATCTGATACTCAGCAATGCACAGTATCACATCAGGATCTGACAGGCAGGGAAGGAGGCATATCAGCACCTGTTCGCAGAAGGCGCTTACCAGTCACCTTACCTGCAGGACCAGGAAGGACCCCACGGCCATCTTGGGGCTGGGGATCTCCATAGAGGTCATCAGGACAACGCTGAACTGATAGCAGCACTCAGGGAGCCCCCTCCCTGTGTGCGATCTCCTCGATGTTGCTGTCACTACTGACAGTGGCATCAGAAGGGTTAAATGCCCGTGATTGGTGCTAGCACTGATCGTGGGCATTGGTGCAGAAGGTCAGCTCTCACACAGAGCTGACACCCGCACGCGATTGCCGAGGTGCTCAGCATGAGGCCGCGCGATTGCCGTGCCATACATATACTGCTGTTTGCAGGAACACAGCTACCGCAGAGCAGTTTATGTACGGCGCATGTCGGGAAGGGGTTAAAGAAGAACTACAAAGTTGATTTTTTTCACCAGAATTACGAATTTAATCTGTATGATTGTATCATTATGGCTATGTCTTTACTATAAATTACAAAATCGTTCTAACAGCTTCTCTTTAGATTAAACATAAAGCCTAAACTCAGACCCTGAAATAAATACAGAGCATAGACTTACACCGTAAAAAAATACAGAGCCTAAGATTAACACATATCTAAACTCAGACCCTAAAATAAATATGGAGCCTAATTCTTCACATGCAAAGAATGTATTAGACATTTTATCAGGTATAAGCTTTCCTTTAGTCTACTGCTACAATATTTGTGGTTTGTTCTGAAAATAGATTTTACCAAAGTGATAAAACTTTTCTGCAATAATGGAATATGAACTCTTAACATCTCTTGTCTTCCAGAAATGTCACATAACAGCGGACTGTCAATACGTAGCTCTCAGAAGTACTGTTTTACTTGGAGAAAGCACACGAGGGCACGCCACAGGTTGGCAACAACTAAACGCTTTCTCACGCAGTGAAGGGATGATGACTCCAGGTCAGAAAGTATCTTTTAAAGTTCTTCTTTTACTTTGATGTCAAAGTAGCTTCATGTTTTTGTTACATTAAGCACCTACATATGCAAACGTGAGCTGGATTTCCTTTGCTCAGACACAATAAAATACGAGGAAATTTTTAAATGTTACATGGTCATCATACAATTTGTGCCAACAGTCTTATACAGTACCACACTAAGGGTATGTTCATGTCCAATTCTTTGACATTGATTTTGAAGCTTCAAATACTGTATTCTTTGAATAAGCTTCCTATTTATTTCAATTGCAAAATATTTAGGTTTTATTTTTGAAGCATTTCTGCTTGAAAAAAAAGACCAAATGTAGTCATAGTAACATAGTAACATAGTTAGTTCAGCCTATATTCCATCATAATAAATACCCAGATCTACGTCCTTCTACAGAACCTAATAATTGTATGATACAAAATTGTTCTGCTCCAGGAAGACATCCAGGCCTCTCTTGAACCCCTCGACTGAGTTCGCCATCACCACCTCCTCAGGCAAGCAATTCCAGATTCTCACTGCCCTAACAGTAAAGAATCCTCTTCTATGTTGGTGGAAAAACCTTCTCTCCTCCAGACGCAAAGAATGCCCCCTTGTGCCCGTCACCTTCCTTGGTATAAACAGATCCTCAGCGAGATATTTGTATTGTCCCCTTATATACTTATACATGGTTATTAGATCGCCCCTCAGTCGTCTTTTTTCTAGACTAAATAATCCTAATTTCGCTAATCTATCTGGGTATTGTAGTTCTCCCATCCCCTTTATTAATTTTGTTGCCCTCCTTTGTACTCTCTCTAGTTCCATTATATCCTTCCAGAGCACCGGTGCCCAAAACTGGACACAGTACTCCATGTGCGGTCTAACTAGGGATTTGTACAGAGGCAGTATAATGCTCTCATCATGTGTATTCAGACCTCTTTTAATGCACCCCATGATCCTGTTTGCCTTGGCAGCTGCTGCCTGGCACTGGCTGCTCCAGGTAAGTTTATCATTAACTAGGATCCCCAAGTCCTTCTCCCTGTCAGATTTACCCAGTGGTTTCCCATTCAGTGTGTAATGGTGATATTGATTCCCTCTTCCCATGTGTATAACCTTACATTTATCATTGTTAAACCTCATCTGCCACCTTTCAGCCCAAGTTTCCAACTTATCCAGATCCATCTGTAGCAGAATACTATCTTCTCTTGTATTAACTGCTTTACATAGTTTTGTATCATCTGCAAATATCGATATTTTACTGTGTAAACCTTCTACCAGATCATTAATGAATATGTTGAAGAGAACAGGTCCCAATACTGACCCCTGCGGTACCCCACTGGTCACAGCGACCCAGTTAGAGACTATACCATTTATAACCACCCTCTGCTTTCTATCACTAAGCCAGTTACTAACCCATTTACACACATTTTCCCCCAGACCAAGCATTCTCATTTTGTGTACCAACCTCTTGTGCGGCACGGTATCAAACGCTTTGGAAAAATCGAGATATACCACGTCCAATGACTCACCGTGGTCCAGTCTATAGCTTACCTCTTCATAAAAACTGATTAGATTGGTTTGACAGGAGCGATTTCTCATAAACCCATGCTGATATGGAGTTAAACAGTTATTCTCATTGAGATAATCCAGAATAACATCCCTCAGAAACCCTTCAAATATTTTACCAACAATAGAGGTTAGACTTACTGGCCTATAATTTCCAGGTTCACTTTTAGAGCCCTTTTTGAATATTGGCACCACATTTGCTATGCGCCAGTCCTGCGGAACAGACCCTGTCGCTATAGAGTCACTAAAAATAAGAAATAATGGTTTATCTATTACATTACTTAGTTCTCTTAGTACTCGTGGGTGTATGCCATCCGGACCCGGAGATTTATCTATTTTAATCTTATTTAGCCGGTTTCGCACCTCTTCTTGGGTTAGATTGGTGACCCTTAATATAGGGTTTTCATTGTTTCTTGGGATTTCACCTAGCATTTCATTTTCCACCGTGAATACCGTGGAGAAGAAGGTGTTTAATATGTTAGCTTTTTCCTCGTCATCTACAACCATTCTTTCCTCACTATGTTTTAAGGGGCCTACATTTTCAGTTTTTATTCTTTTACTATTGATATAGTTGAAGAACAGTTTGGGATTAGTTTTACTCTCCTTAGCAATGTGCTTCTCTGTTTCCTTTTTGGCAGCTTTAATTAGTTTTTTAGATAAAGTATTTTTCTCCCTATAGTTTTTTAGAGCTTCAATGGTGCCATCCTGCTTTAGTAGTGCAAATGCTTTCTTTTTACTGTTAATTGCCTGTCTTACTTCTTTGTTTAGCCACATTGGGTTTTTCCTATTTCTAGTCCTTTTATTCCCACAAGGTATAAACCGCTTACACTGCCTATTTAGGATGTTCTTAAACATTTCCCATTTATTATCTGTATTCTCATTTCTGAGGATATTGTCCCAGTCTACCAGATTAAGGGCATCTCTAAGCTGTTCAAACTTTGCCTTCCTAAAGTTCAATGTTTTTGTGACTCCCTGACAAGTCCCCCTAGTGAAAGACAGGTGAAACTGCACAATATTGTGGTCGCTATTTCCTAAATGCCCAACCACCTGCAGATTTGTTATTCTGTCAGGTCTATTAGATAGTATTAGGTCTAATAACCAGGACCTCATTATGGGTTGCAGCTTCATCTATCTGCTTTAGAAGTAGACTTTCCATGCTTTCTGTTATATTTGGGGGTTTGTAACAGACCCCAATGAGAATTTTGTTACCATTTTTCCCTCCATGAATTTCAACCCATATGGACTCGACATCCTCATTCCCTTCGCTAATATCCTCCCTTAAAGTGGACTTTAGACAAGACTTTACATAGAGACAAACCCCTCCTCCTCTCCGATTTTTATGATCCTTTCTAAACAGACTGTAACCCTGTAAGTTAACTGCCCAGTCATAGCTTTCATCTAACCATGTCTCGGTTATTCCCACTATGTCAAAGTTACCTGTAGATATTTCTGCTTCTAGTTCTTCCATCTTGTTTGTCAGGCTTCTGGCGTTTGCGAGCATGCAGTTTAGAGGATTTTGTTTTGTTCCAATCTCCTCACTGTGGATTGTTTTAGAAATGTTCTTACCTCCCTTCTGAGTATGTTTTCCTGGGTCGTCTTTGTTCGAGTCTAATGTTTTTCTTCCCGTCCCCTCTTCTTCTAGTTTAACGCCCTCCTGATGAGTGTAGCGAGTCTTCTGGCGAATGTGTGTTTCCCAGGTTTGTTGAGGTGTAGTCCGTCTCTGGTCATTGAATTAAGCAGAAGAAAAACTTCACAATCACTAAAATCAGCTTTAAAGTGCACCCACCACCATTAAGGCCTCTTTTACCGCATACTTGAATGCAATAAAAAAGTTCCCAATCCGGTCTGCAGATGAAATAAAAGACCTTCTTCTGGTCTTGATCTGGCGCCTCCTCTCTTGCGTCAATCACTGTCCTACTTCGCTGCTTCATGTGGATGACCCATCCTTTGTCATCAACACAGTGTCCCAAATCACCGAGAGCCAGAAAAAGTACTGTAATGCGCATGCGCCCGAATAGCTCAAAGAGCTTTGATGCCCTGGAAGTAAAGCTGGCGCAAGCGCACTACAGTACTTTGCTCTGGCTTCGGCAGGGCAGACAAAAGTGCGCTTGTGGAGGAGCGTGAATGAGGGACACTGTGTGCATCACATAGGAGAGAAACAGAACACTCGAGCTCACAATACCATCAAACTCTGAGTCAAAAATTATTATTATTATTATTAAGTGTCATTTGCATAATCTGCCAAATTCTTTTGGATGAGAGAATCTACAGCTGTCTGCCCCTACCCTTAAGGTACCTTCACACTCAGCGATGCTGCAGCGATACCGACAACGATGCCGATCGCTGCAGCGTCGCTGTTTGGTCGCTGGAGAGCTGTCACACAGACAGCTCTCCAGCGACCAACGATCCCGAGGTCCCCGGTAACCAGGGTAAACATCAGGTTACTAAGCGCAGGGCTGCGCTTAGTAACCCGATGTTTACCCTGGTTACCAGCGTAAACGTTAAAAAAACAAACACTACATACTTACCTTCAGCTGTCTGTCCTCCGGCGCTCTGCTTTCCTCTGCACTGTCAGCGCCGGTCAGCCGGAAAGCAGAGCGGTGACTGTTGTGAATTCTGTGGCAGAGCTCCCTCCTGTGGTCACAAGTGGTACTTCGGCTGATTCTCTCTGTGAGCTTCTGTTGGTGGAGGGAAGTGGTACTGCGGCTTCTGAGTTTCATCCCTCAGGTGATCTGGTGAGGTCGTTAGGTGCTTCTCTACTTAACTCCAACTAATGCTTTGATCCTGGCTTCCTGTCAATGTTCCAGTTTTGGACTTGCTTTTCCCTGGATCATTCCTGTGGCCTGCTGCTCTGCATAGCTAAGTTCTTCTTTGCTATTTGTTTGCTATTTTTTCTGTCCAGCTTGTCTAATTTGTTGCTGGAAGCTCTGGGACGCAAAGGGTGTACCTCCGTGCCGTTAGTTCGGTACGGAGGGTCTTTTTGCCCCCTTTGCGTGGTTTTCTATAGGGTTTTGTGTAGACCGCAAAGTTACCTTTTCTATCCTCGATCTGTTAAGAAAGTCGGGCCTCACTTTGCTGAATCTATTTCATCTCTACGTTTGTCTTTTCATCTTAACTCACAGTCATTATATGTGGGGGGCTGCCTTTTCCTTTGGGGTATTTCTCTGAGGCAAGGTAGGCTTATTTTCTATCTTCAGGCTAGTTAGTTTCTCAGGCTGTGCCGAGTTGCATAGGCAGAGTTAGGCGCAATCCACGGCTGCCTCTAGTGTTGTTTGGAGAGGATTAGGGATTGCTGTCTGCAGAGTTCCCACGTCTCAGAGCTCGTTCTATGATTTTGGGTTATTGTCAGATCACTGTGTGTGCTCTGACCTCTATGTTCACTGTGGTACTGAATTGCCTAATCATAACAGTACAGGAAGCCCAAAGAACTAATGATTCTCAATAGAGGGAAAAAAGAAGTTCTGAGACCATTTTTTTTTCCTCTGCACTGTGTTTTGCCTTTTTTTTCCCCTAGACATTTGGGTGGTTCAGGACACAGGTGTAGCAATGGACATTAGAAGTCTGTCTTCATGTGTTGATCAGCTCTCGGCAAGAGTACAAAAGATTCAAGACACTATTGATCAGAAAGCTATGTTGGAACCAAGAATTCCTATTCCTGATTTGTTTTTTGGAGATAGAACTAAGTTTCTGAGTTTCAAAAATAATTGTAAATTATTTCTGGCCTTGAAACCTCGCTCCTCTGGTGATCCAGTTCAACAGGTTTTGATTGTTATTTCTTTTTTGCGCGGCGACCCTCAGGACTGGGCATTTTCTCTTGCGCCAGGAGATCCTGCATTGAGTAATATCGATGCGTTTTTCCTGGCGCTCGGATTGCTGTACGATGAACCTAATTCAGTGGATCAGGCAGAGAAAAATTTGCTGGCTCTTTGTCAGGGTCAGGATGAGATAGAGGTATATTGTCAGAAATTTAGAAAGTGGTCCGTGCTCACTCAATGGAATGAATTTGCGCTGGCAGCTATGTTCAGAAAGGGTCTCTCTTAAGCCCTTAAGGATGTCATGGTGGGATTTCCTATGCCTGCTGGTTTGAATGAGTCTATGTCTTTGGCCATTCAGATCGGTCGACGCTTGCGTGAGCGTAAATCTGTGCACCATTTGGCGGTATTACCTGAGCTTAAACCTGAGCCTATGCAGTGCGATAGGACTTTGACCAGAGTTAAACGGCAAGAACACAGACGTCTGAATGGGCTGTGTTTCTACTGTGGTGATTCCACTCATGCTATCTCTGATTGTCCTAAGTGCACTAAGCGGTTCGCTAGGTCTGCCACCATTGGTACGGTACAGTCAAAATTTCTTCTGTCCGTTACCTTGATCTGCTCTTTGTCATCGTATTCTGTCATGGCATTTGTGGATTCAGGCGCTGCCCTGAATTTGATGAACTTGGAGTATGCTAAGCGTTGTGGGTTTCTCTTAGAGCCCTTGCAGTGTCCTATTCCATTGAGAGGAATTGATGCCACGCCTTTGGCCAAGAATAAGCCTCAATACTGGACCCAGCTGACCATGTGCATGGCTCCTGCACATCAGGAGGTTATTCGCTTTCTGGTGTTGCATAATCTGCATGATGTGGTCGTGTTGGGGTTGCCATGGCTACAAGCCCATAATCCAGTATTAGATTGGAAATCCATGTCGGTGTCCAGCTGGGGTTGTCAGGGGGTACATGGTGATGTTCCATTTCTGTCAATTTCGTCATCCACCCCTTCTGAGGTTCCAGAGTTCTTGTCTGATTACCGGGATGTATTTGATGAGCCCAAGTCCGATGCCCTACCTCCGATAGGGATTGTGATTGTGCTATCAATTTGATTCCTGGTAGTAAATTCCCAAAAGGTCGACTGTTTAATTTATCCGTGCCTGAGCACGCCGCTATGCGCAGTTATGTGAAGGAATCCCTGGAGAAGGGGCATATTCGCTCGTCATCGTCGCCATTAGGAGCAGGGTTCTTTTTTGTAGCCAAGAAGGATGGTTCGCTGAGACCTTGTATAGATTACCGCCTTCTAAATAAGATCACGGTTAAATTTCAGTACCCCTTGCCATTGTTATCTGATTTATTTGCTCGGATTAAGGGGGCTAGTTGGTTCACCAAGATAGATCTTCGTGGTGCGTATAATCTTGTGCGAATTAAGCGAGGCGATGAATGGAAAACTGCATTTAATACGCCCGAGGGTCATTTTGAGTATCTAGTAATGCCATTCGGACTTGCCAATGCCCCATCAGTGTTTCAGTCCTTTATGCATGACATCTTCCGAGAGTACCTGGATAAATTCCTGATTGTGTACTTGGATGACATTTTGATCTTCTCGGATGATTGGGAGTCTCATGTGAAGCAGGTCAGAACGGTTTTTCAGGTCCTGCGTGCTAATTCTTTGTTTGTGAAGGGATCAAAGTGTCTCTTTGGTGTGCAGAAGGTTTCATTTTTGGGGTTCATCTTTTCCCCTTCTACTATCGAGATGGATCCTGTTAAGGTCCAAGCCATCCATGATTGGACTCAGCCGACATCTCTGAAAAGTCTGCAAAAGTTCCTGGGCTTTGCTAATTTTTATCGTCGCTTCATCTGCAATTTTTCTAGTATTGCTAAACCATTGACCGATTTGACCAAGAAGGGTGCTGATGTGGTCAATTGGTCTTCTGCTGCTGTGGAAGCTTTTCAAGAGTTGAAGCGTCGTTTTTCTTCTGCCCCTGTGTTGTGTCAACCAGATGTTTCACTTCCGTTCCAGGTCGAGGTTGATGCTTCTGAGATTGGAGCAGGGGCTGTTTTGTCGCAGAGAGGTTCTGATTGCTCAGTGATGAAACCGTGCGCCTTCTTTTCCAGGAAGTTTTCGCCTGCTGAGCGAAATTATGATGTGGGCAACCGAGAGTTGCTGGCCATGAAGTGGGCATTCGAGGAGTGGTGTCATTGGCTTGAAGGAGCTAAGCATCGCGTGGTGGTATTGACTGATCATAAGAACTTGACTCATCTCGAGTCTGCCAAGCGGTTGAATCCTAGACAGGCTCGTTGGTCGCTGTTTTTTGCCCGTTTTGACTTTGTGATTTCGTACCTTCCGGGCTCTAAAAATGTGAAGGCGATTGCTCTGTCTAGGAGTTTTGTGCCCGACTCTCCGGGTTTGTCTGAGCCGGCGGGTATCCTCAAGGAAGGAGTAATTGTGTCTGCCATCTCCCCTGATTTGCGGCGAGTGCTGAAAAAATTTCAGGCTAATAAACCTGATCGTTGTCCAGCGGAGAAACTGTTAGTCCCCGATAGGTGGACTAATAAAGTTATCTCTGAGGTTCATTGTTCGGTCTTGGCTGGTCATCCTGGAATCTTTGGTACCAGAGAGTTAGTGGCTAGATCCTTTTGGTGGCCATCTCTGTCGCGGGATGTGCGTACTTTTGTGCAGTCCTGTGGGATTTGTGCTCGGGCTAAGCCCTGCTGTTCTCGTGCCAGTGGGTTGCTTTTGCCCTTGCCAGTCCCGAAGAGGCCTTGGACACATATCTCTATGGATTTTATTTCAGATCTTCCCGTTTCTCAAAAGATGTCAGTCATTTGGGTGGTCTGTGATCGCTTTTCTAAGATGGTCCATTTGGTACCCTTGTCTAAATTGCCTTCCTCCTCTGATTTGGTGCCATTGTTCTTCCAGCATGTGGTTCGTTTACATGGCATTCCAGAGAATATAGTTTCTGACAGAGGTTCCCAGTTTGTTTCGAGGTTTTGGCGAGCTTTTTGTGGTAGGATGGGCATTGACTTGTCTTTTTCCTCGGCTTTCCATCCTCAGACTAATGGCCAGACCGAACGAACCAATCAGACCTTGGAAACATATCTGAGATGTTTTGTTTCTGCTGATCAGGATGACTGGGTGTCCTTTTTGCCTTTGGCTGAGTTCGCCCTTAATAATCGGGCCAGCTCTGCTACCTTGGTTTCGCCATTTTTCTGCAACTCTGGGTTCCATCCTCGTTTCTCGTCAGGACAGGTTGAGTCTTCGGACTGTCCTGGTGTGGATACTGTGGTGGACAGGTTGCAGCAGATTTGGACTCAGGTAGTGGACAATTTGACCTTGTCCCAGGAGAAGGCTCAACGTTTTGCTAATCGCAGACGCTGTGTGGGTCCCCGACTTCGTGTTGGGGATCTGGTTTGGTTATCTTCTCGTCATATTCCTATGAAGGTTTCCTCTCCCAAGTTTAAACCTCGTTTCATTGGTCCGTATAGGATTTCTGAGGTTCTTAATCCTGTGTCTTTTCGTCTGACCCTTCCAGATTCTTTTTCCATACATAACGTATTCCATAGGTCATTGTTACGGAGATACGTGGCACCTATGGTTCCATCTGTTGACCCTCCTGCCCCGGTTTTGGTGGAGGGGGAGTTGGAGTATATTGTGGAGAAGATTTTGGATTCTCGTGTTTCAAGACGGAAACTCCAGTATCTGGTTAAGTGGAAGGGTTATGCTCAGGAAGATAATTCCTGGGTCTTTCCCTCTGATGTCCATGCTCCCGATCTTGTTCGTGCCTTTCATGTGGCTCATCCTGGTCGGCCTGGGGGCTCTGGTGAGGGTTCGGTGACCCCTCCTCAAGGGGGGGGTACTGTTGTGAATTCTGTGGCAGAGCTCCCTCCTGTGGTCACAACTGGTACTTCGGCTGATTCTCTCTGTGAGCTTCTGTTGGTGGAGGGAAGTGGTACTGCGGCTTCTGAGTTTCCTCCCTCAGGTGATGTGGTGAGGTCGTTAGGTGCTGCTCTACTTAACTCCATAGTTTATTTCACTTAAAATATAGTGAAAGGACAAAACATCAGCATACAAAAAAATATTTTAAAACCAAGGTCAACGCGTTTCCGGTGACTAAGCACCCTTAATCATGATTAATCATGATTAAGGGTGCTTAGTCACCGGAAACGCGTTGACCTTGGTTTTAAAATATTTTTTTGTATGCTGATGTTTTGTCCTTTCACTATATTTTAAGTGAAATAAACTATGGATTTTTCACTATTTCGTTGAGCTGGATCTCCTTCTCTTTCTTGTTCGTCTACGCCCTGACACAGCGGTTCCGTGCTCCGAGCTCTTGGGAATGTCGGTATGGTGAGCGGGATTTTGTTTTTTCCTACTTAACTCCACCTAGTGCTTTTATCCTGGCTTCCTGTCAATGTTCCAGTATTGGACTTGTTTTCCTCCTGGATCGTTCCTGTGGCCTGCTGCTCTGCATAGCTAAGTTTTCCTTTGCTATTTTGTTTGCTTTTCTTCTGTCCAGCTTATCTATTTGTTTGCTGGAAGCTCTGGGACGCAGAGGGTGTACCTCCGTGCCGTTAGTTCGGTACGGAGGGTCTTTTTGCCCCCTTTGCGTGGTTTTTAGGGTTTTGTGTTGACCGCAAAGTTACCTTTCCTATCCTCGCTCTGTTCAGAAAGTCATAGTAACATAGTAACATAGTAACATAGTTAGTAAGGCCGAAAAAAGACATTTGTCCATCCAGTTCAGCCTATATTCCATCATCATATTCCATCATAATAAATACCCAGATCTACGTCCTTCTACGTATAGATTTAGCAAAGTCGGGCCTCACTTTGCTAAATCTATTTCATCTCTACGTTTGTCTTTTCATCTTAACTCACAGTCATTATATGTGGGGGGCTGCCTTTTCCTTTGGGGTATTTCTCTGAGGCAAGGTAGGCTTATTTTCTATCTTCAGGCTAGTTAGTTTCTCAGGCTGTGCCGAGTTGCATAGGTAGCGTTAGGCGCAATCCACGGCTGCCTCTAGTGTTGTTGGTGAGGATCAGGGATTGCGGTCAACAGAGTTCCCACGTCTCAGAGCTCGTTCTATGTTTTTGGATTATTGTCAGATCACTGTGTGTGCTCTGACCTCTATGTTCACTGTGGTACTGAATTGCCTAATCATAACACACTGGGACGTTTTGGAGCTCCACTAGCCTGGTTGCCGGCAATTAACTGAGAACATGTGAGTGTTATCTTTTCTCCTTTAATCCCCTTTATGTTATAATTACCTTGCACATATTTGCAATTGTCTCATTTGTAACATCTTTGTAAAATATTTTGATAAAGCACTGCCTAAATTTTGTGGGGTATATTATTTAATACTAGTTCTTTCTTCATGCTCTAAAACATACCCTAAGTCTCCTGAAGTGAATTACGCTACTGTGTTGGGTTAGCTTCGGACCCGTTTAACCGGAGCTGGTGGCAGCAATACCGTGCAGGCTTTTGGGTGATGTTGTAGCGACTGCGGCATTAATAATTATTGTTCCTGCCTGAGTGGGAGTAATTTATCGCGTCGCTGCAGCATGCCCAATAGCCAGTACATAGCAGGCAGCCTGTCTGGCGACTAATTACCCAGGGTGCAGTACCTAATCTGACCTGAGAGTAAGGGGGCGCCAGAGAGCTGCAAGGGTTAAGTGGAACTGTAAGCGGCATATACATAAATCCCTGCAGTTTGTGGTATAGTGAAGAGCAGTGGGATACCTAAAATAAGCCCCTGCTGTAAACTAAGAGGTCAATAGCCTTGTGTGTGTTGTTTCATCACATTGTTAGCAGTGGAGGGATAACTAAGATAAGCCCCCCTGCACATGTGATAGCCGTCTGTTGGCCTAAAGTCACCCCGATCCGTGACGTAGGGGTGACGGTCACGGTGTGAATCGTGACAAATCGTGACAAAGATAAAAGCTGCATTGCAGGAGAATGACAGCAGATAGAAAAGCCAAGTTAACTGCAAACGTTCTTATTGTTATGTTAACTATTTAAATATTAAAATTTGAGAGTCTTCAGTGGTTGATACATTTTCTTGACTAACTGAAAGGATGGTAACAAATAGCAAGCTTTCAAGACTACTGAGGTCTCTTCCTCAGACATAGTATAACACAAAATCTGAAGAGTCACATATTTATACACAACAGGACACAGGAATAATGCAGGAAATATTACAAGTGCCATGAAAAAGAAGTACCAATGTGGTAGGGGTAGAAACAGTCATGACAGTAAATATTGGAGGTGTTCATAGTGTGAAAGTTTTACTGTCCTCTGATTGAGGTCTGGTCCAGGGTTGTGATGTCCACAAATGGTCTGAGGAACACATTCTTTACTTGATGTAAAAAGACATAAATCCGTGCGACTAATTCATTCTTGCTCTGAATGTGTCAAAAGTATCGACGAGCGAACTTGCTCGGTGGTACTCAAATATCACCAGAGTATCTGGGTGCTCGGCACTCAACAAGCATTTTCTAGTTCTCTGATGTAATGCTCGATTTCCTGCCCTGCAGGTTTGGCGCCTATTACACAGCCACTAAACATGCGGGGATTGCTTTCCAATCACTGTAATGCTGTGGCCATTTTAGTAGTGGCATTACTGTGATTGGCTGTCTGCATTACTTCATCAGAAATTATAAAAGGACTGTTGCCATTACACAGCTGAGGGACAGTTCTGATTGTGGGGGGCAGTGTTGTTGTCCAGGCCTGTGTGCACAGTTTCAGGACTCATAGTCCTCTAGTGGTCATACTGTTGCTGAACCGCCATACTAAAAGTCCTTCTAAGGGCTAACCTTGCACTTTGCTGTTTCTATGCAATACATCCTGCATTTAGCCCAGAGACCGGTGCTGGAACAGGGAGAGTGGCGGAATACAGCCTCTAGGCACAACCTATGGTTTTGCAGTCCGTTGCTAAATACATAGCTGCTGCAGATGATTACATTTTTTCTTTGTGAAAGTATTGACTGTATTATCATCCATACAGTTTAACCTGGTTTGTGTTAAATTACGGGGATTATAAACTAAAAAAAATTGCTTTGCCTGCTGGAGGTGAAAAAATTGACTGGATTGTCATACATACAGTTTAACCTGCTTTGTATTAAATGATGGTGGTTTTAAACTCCAAAAAAATGCTTTGCCTCCTGGAGGTAACCAATATGTTTTTGTAAAAACATTGACTGGATTGTCATCCATATAGTTTAACATTCTTTGTGTGAAATTACAGTGGTTTTAAAAAAAAATTGCTTTGCCTGCTGCACATGACCAATTTTTTATATTAAAAAATGTATTTTCAATTAATCAAGGAAACTTGGTTTCCAGACACCTAGCAAACAGAAAATGCATAAGGCACGTGGTAAGGGATGGAGAAGTAGGAGTACTGATGATGATGCATTCAGACATCACTTACGCGGGGCAGGTGTGACTGCACGTGTCTCTGGAGCACGCCCATCCACGACACATCACTTGCTGTTCCACTTTACAGGGAGCCACAAGACAGCACTTCTGTAGCCAGGCCAGTGCTAATAGGTGGTTGGTTGAATAGCAAATTGTGATTTCAGCATGCTTGCCAGCACCATCCAGTCTTCCCCATGGTCCAGTCTCACCAGCCAAGAGTTTGGATTACGTAATCCTCACCCTGATCCTCCTTGCTTCCACCAAGTCGATTCCCAGGAGAACAGTGATCCCACGAACAGTGATCCCACACTAGGACACTCTGAGGAGTTATTTACATAATAGTTTCTTGATTGTGGCCTCTCGCCTTGCATGTTTCAAGATGGACAAGAGGATATTTAGCTTAATGATGAACAAAACAGCCACGGTCACAAGAAGATGATGGTGAATAACGGTAAATTTTGTCTAAGGAGGAAGATGATGATGAGAAACATGCCAATAAGTCATGTTGTTGTTAAGTCACCAAGTCAGCAGGTCCAGGGTACAGCGGTGGAAGACAAGGTGGTGGATGACTAAGTCCCAGACTCAATCTGGGAAACTGGCATGCAGAGCGAGGTCAGCAGCGCTGATAGGAAGGAATCGGCAGCACAAAAAAGGCAGCAAAATGCAGTGGGGTGACCAGAGCGAGAAAGTGGGCAACTGTTCCACGGAGCACCGACACTCATGAATTTCTCCATCAAAGAGTTAGGTGTTCCACAGTCTGGGTTTTAAAGAGAGTTCTGAGACAAAAAAATGGTCACTTGCAACCTTTGCCATGCCAAGATGAGCAGGGACCTGACCACTAAGAGCCTAACCACCACCGGCATGTTCAGGTTTATTCATCTAAGCACTCGATTTGGTGGGCCGAACACCTGGGTCCATGATTGGTGCCATCGGGTGACACTACTGCCTCTTCCCATGTGCTAGGTGCTTGCCAATCCCCTTTCCATGACACTGTTGCACATGACTCCTGCCCTGCACCTGTCCTTGGACATTTTGAGGCATCATCAGGCACTTCCATAAACTTGTCCCAGCACAGCATTCAGCTGTCTTTATCCCAGGACTTGTAATGAAAAAGAAAGTTCCCAGCCACCCACCCCCAGACCCATTTAGGCTTGTGGAAATGGAGGATTTCTTCTGACTCATGATGGCAGTCACCCCTTAGTACTCGATCCCCAGCCGCCACTATTTGTCCCGGTGTGACGTCTCTGCCTTGCACCAGCACGTGTCCAGGAACATCAACTGTGCCCTTACCAACACAGTTATTTGGATGGTTCACTGGACCAACTTGTGGACAAGTGCTTGTGGCCATGGACACTACATTTTCATGACAGCACAATGAACATTGTGGAGGCCAGGGTCGAGACTGACCGTGGCATGGCACATGTGCTACCATTGCCGAGGATTGCTGGAATTGCTCCTGTAAGGGTTTCCTCCACCTCTTACACCAGTTTATGCACTCCCCCTGCTTCTCCTCATCCTCCATCTCCGATTTCTTATCAACATCAGTTGGAAGCTGGAAGCTCTGCAGCACTGCCTTGGTAAAGCAAATCAGACTCTGCTAAAGCTAATTTGTCTAGGAGACAAACCGCACACCACCGCAGAGTTGTTGAGAAGAATAACAAACCAGACAGATCTATGGCATTTGCCGCTGAACCTACAACCAGGCATGGTCATGTGTGGTAATGCCCATAAGCTGGTGGCTGCTGTGAAGCTTGGCAAGCTCAAGCCCGTACCATGCGTGGCCCATGTCCTCAGCTTAGTGGTTAAGCAGTTTCTGAAAACCTACCCAGATTTGCTAGAGCTACTTGTCAAGGTACCCTGCATTAGCAACCGTTTCCACTAGTCAGTTACTGCTGCCACCGCTCTGACAGTGCTGCAGCAGTGCATGCAAGTGCCAGCTCACCGACTTTTCTGCGACGTGACCACGATTTGGAACTCCACACTGCACATGCTGGCCTGGCTTTGTGATCAGCAGAGGTCAGTTGTTAAATACCAGCTCCAACATACCAGTCGATATTGTGGTCAGCCTCCTCACATAACAACTGAAGAGGGGGCATAGATGTCTGACATTTGTGAGGTTCGCCAAGTTTTTGAGGACTAAACAAAGTTGGTGATGATGACACCTTAATCAGCACAACAATCCCGCTTCTGTGCTTACTTAAACAGTCACTGCTCACAATTAAAGATGAAGTTTTGTATGCGGACCAGGTGGAGATGGAGGAATACATGAGTCAGTGACATGAGACATTTCTCTGCGACCTGCAACTCTTGTCTCTCAAAGCTGGACACCTGGCATGAGCTAACCTTTCTATGTCTTGGAGGTTTTGTGCTGTTAGCGTATTGTCTGAGCTGGATTTTAGTGCTGTTGGTGGGTCATAACAGAAAGGTGCTTTCACCTGTCAACAGAAAATGCATAGGGACTTTTAATTCAATAAAGATGGACTAATTTTAACATTTTACCAGAAGCTGGAACCTCCTTTCTTTTTTCTTGGATGGTAGTCCTGATTCAGGTTTTAAATACATCCTGGTGTGGGACATTAGTGCACAAAGATTTCACATCCATGGTGGCTAGGATGGTTCTTTCTGGTAAAGGACCTATTGCTGCTAGATAATTCAATAGGTCAGTTGTGTCCTGAATGTAGCTGGGTGTTTCTTTTATCAGGGGTTAATGAACCTCTTCTACCCATCCAGATATCTGCTCAGTAAGGGTGCCCGCACATGAAATGATTCTTCCTGGATTTCCAGATTTGTGGATTTAGGGAAGCCTGTAGAATGTCCATGTTTTGGACTGTCTATTTAAAGAAATTTAAGAACTTGAGAATACCTCTTTTTATGCTGTGTGCCCAAGACCAATAATACTAGCGCATTTTTGCTGTGTCAAAATGCTGCATTGTACTGTACAAGCACAGAGGATGGGATTAATAGAAATCCCATACTCATGAAGCTTCATTTTTATGCTGCGCACCTGCGGTGTGGATTTCTGAGCCACAGTATGTTAATTTCTTTTGCGGGAATGCTCAGTCTTCTGAATTTCCTCATAGACTTGCATTAGATCCTTAAAATCTGCAGTTAAAAAACAGCACTTGTGCTGTAAGTGCATTTATGAAGGTGTTTTTATCCTTTTTTTAGCCTGTAGAGGTGGCCTGATTGACACTTCTCCATTACTAACCTCAGGACTTGCACTAGGGCAACTGGAAAGAGCCTGACAAAGAGCCATAATTGACGCATCTCATGTTTTGCTCCAATTCTGGGGTGGCTGCGTGCTTATATTTTTAGGCTGTAAAGGGTCCAATAACCAGGGGCCTTCCCAGCCTGATTATATAAGACCGCAGCTGTCTGCCTTACCTTGGCTTATTATCAAAAATAAAGAAGATGCCACGCTGTTTATTTTAAATTCATTTATTTATTAGGTTAATTCATGTACAAAAACTACCAAAAACAAACCTTCACAAAAGGAACCCAAGAGTAAAGACAAAAATATATAAATTTTATTAAGTAAACACAAATATAGAGTAAAAACAGGGCAGTAGCCACCAGTGCAGCAGCAATGGTGGGACTCACTCAGGAACAACCTCAAAAAGGTGCATAGCAGCAATAATATGAAAATGACAAATAAATAAATAAGTGGATAATGATGTCCAGCTGTACATAAAATATAAATAGATACACGTGGAATATGCAATTAAATAAGAAATTAATAAAGGTAAGTTGTACCATATAAGTAATAGTGTACAGTAACGATCCACAATGTATGCATCAGAATAAATACACTAAAATGAACGGCTAGCACACCACATATGTAAACATAGCACTAGTAAAAGGTATAGTTACCATGAGGAAGAACCCGGGGACCCACCACACCCGACGCGCGTTTCGCAATGAAACCCCTGGACGAAGCATTTCATTGCTTTTTTTTAATTCATGTACAGTAAACTACATGTAATAGAGTGCAGGGTTGCGTATGTCACCACGGAAAAGACAGACCAACTGTTGAGGGGAATTTATTAACAGGAGTATGATTCTCCTCGCAGGGAGTAAACAGGGGGTTAAAAGAGATAAATCAAACAGTAAACAGTTAAGCGAGAACAAAAGGGTTAACGAGTGTTCTTGTGACTTATCAGTCCAGGGAGGTCCTGACTGGAGGGTCCTTATTCCAGCGTGGGTACAGTCACCAGCAGAGTCCGCTTTCATGTACTCACAAGATGCAGTCTTTAGCTTTTATAGCACAGCCAGGAATCAGGGGCTCCGCACTGTTAAGTCGCTCACCAAGAATCACAGTCTCTGTACTGATACTGCGGAGACCAGGGAATATAAGTCTCTTCTCTGTTTCCTGGAAACTCAGGGGTTAAGTCTCTGCAGCCTGTTCTTCTCAAAGTGAAACTGAAACTGGGAAGCAGCAAAGTCTGGTCAGTCACTGCCCAGGAGTCTCTGTAAGCCTGGCAGCTTCTCTATAGTAATGTCACACACACACTGGGCAGTTACTTATCACACTCAGGGATCTTTGCTTGTCACTGCGGTCACCAGGGCTGCACTAGAGTCACTGTCAGGGGAAGAGTCTTCTCAGATTATGGAGGCTTCCAAGTCCCCACTCTCACTCCAGCCTTAGTGCCCTCACGGGGAGCACTCTGTCATGGGGAGCGCGATGCTGCAGCCTGCCCTCTCTCTGTGCAGCTGTGCCCTCTCTCCCGCGCGCTCTGCTCTCCCGCACTTTTCTGACCACACCCCCGTCTCTTCCTCCCTGCCCCATCCGTCACATGGTCCCTAGCATCCAGAGCAGAAAGTCTTCCCCCCCCGACAACCCAGCTGTCTGACTAAGTGGTTCCAGGTAAGGAGCAGAGACACCAACCTCCTTACATACACATATACGGCACTAATTATATATCTCACAGATATATATTTAGCTAACTAACCTATATATGTATATCTACCCTCTATCTATTACCTGTTAGAGGTAAATATTTATGCTGTTTGTACGTTAAAGAATATTTTCTTAAAATTACAGTATGCAACCCATAGCAACCAATTAGTCCAGATTATTTGATGCGTATTTGGAATGCCCACCAGGGAAGTGTCACGGTGGCGGTGACTGGGTCTGTGGCCCTGGGATCCCATGTAAAAGGGAAAGTCTTTAAGGGGTGTGGTGAAATAAAGTGGTTTTGTGATGCCACCTGTGATATTCGGTCACTGCTTAAAGAGGTCCATTGGGGTGATGTTATGGCGGCTGAGATGGTATAACTTCTCACCGGTGAAGTAGATCCTCAGGGCTCCTGGTGTGTAGATGAAGATGATGGGTGGTGCAGTTTGCAGTCTCCCTACCTGGTTTACTGAAGACTTCAGGCAGCCACAGTCCAGGGCACCAGATCACAAGTACAGGCAGGGTTCGGCTGGCTTGGAAGCGAATTCAGAGTCCCCTTTACCAGGTGTAGTTAGAAGCCTTCTTACTAGCGTGGTGATGTAATCCCTTGCTGCCTATGGCTTCTGTCAAGGTCCTCACAGTTCTCTCTGTCCTCCATAAAGGTGGGACACAATTCCGTATGACAGGTGGCTCAAGCCTTTTTACAGGGTCTCTATCATGACCCAGGCTCTATGCGCCACTGTGTCTCCAGGGTATTAGGGTGGACAGGTGATGTGTAGTCCAGCTGTCCTGCCGGTTTCTGCTGTGCCTCCTAGAGTCCGACACAATCTCAGTCTTCCGACTACCGGTATCTGCGCTCTTGGTGGCAGCTATCTTCCCCAGGTCTCACTCTCCTGTACTCCGCTCTCCTGCACGCTCTCTACAAACTGTTCTTCTCTCCGTATTCTCTCAATCCTGGAGCTGCAGCACCTCTGGCTGCACGGCCCTTTTCATGTCTTTCTGCCTCAGACTGTTCCAGTCTGCTGTCTGGCACTAACTGACTAACTTTCCCCCCAGAATATATAAAGGGGGCCACCCATAAGCAGGATCAGAGCTCCCCCTTCTGGCCTGGAGTGTGAACATGTTGCATGTATGTGTATACCTGATAGAGAAGATCCTCCTTCGCTTCCAAGCGTGATATCACTCTCCCCGTGAGGAAAGCAATGCCACTGTGACAACTAGGACCCAGGGGTGCCACATATTCGTTCACAGAGTTGAAACTTCCTGGAGAAATCCGCACCATTATAAAATCTCAAATCAATCCTAAGACTCAAGGTGCAGGTCACTATGCAGATATTTTATATTACATTCCATTTAGTGCTGAGAACTGAAAACAGCTCAGCTAATGGATCCCCTGTTGCTTTTACACTGATATAATAGACTTTCTATTTGAGAAAAACATTAGTCCACTGAAAAGTTTCCTAACTCCTTTATAATCTTATGAACTCTTTTGACTCTCGATTTTTTTTCTATTTTTAACTATTTAGTTGAAGGTACTTTTCAATGGCATAGTATATAATCCAAGTTTGTTTGCAATTACTGTCCCCCGGGCATAAAATGCACAAAAATGTTTCCCATTTACTAATTGATAGCTCTGTCAAAATTCTTAGTGTAAGCATCTGTCATCTGTGTGAGTCATAACCGGATAGCTTGTCCAGAGGATGAAATATAATCGCACAATGTCGCCAAAGCAAATCAATCAGAACCTCCAAAAAGAAGAATATTCAATGGGTGGTTATCTCTGCTTGTTAGGCGCTAATAATAATAATAATAATAATAATAATAAATAATAATATAATAATGAAAAAAAAATTACAATAATATTAGGTTACCCTGAATTGAATTATGTTGTATGGGGTAGGTGAAGATGGAAGCATTTTTTTCATTGGACAAATAAGTCACGATATTCCTACCTATCTTATCTCTATTAAATGTAGTATATCCTGTTAGTATTAATTTAAAGAGGACCTGTGACCATGTCACAACTGGCCATTTTTTTTCAACTTCCTTCTATTCTCAATGCTCCCCCAAGTATTGAGTTTTTTTTCCATTCGGCTATAAGGATAAATAGAGATATTGGCCCTTTTCTTTAGTGCATTTTTGTAGTCTTTACAAGGAGCTGTTGACCAAAAGCTAATTATGCAGAACAGACTAAAGACATGCCGGTAGCATGGTAGTCAATAGGAAACCTGTAATAGGTCCCAATGTAGTACGTGTCTAATAATACTGTTGTCTTTTAGTTAATGTGGAAGAGTGGGTTTTGGGCCCCAACAGGCAGCATGCACATGTAGCTGCTGCCTACGCAGCCCCTATAGCAGTGTTCCCCAACTTCGGTCCTCAAGAGCCACCAACAGGTCGTGTTTTTAGGATTTCCTTAGTATGGCCCAGGTGATGGAATTGATGCCTGTCTAGATTATGGAGTTCTCACCTGGGCATTACTAAGGAAATCTTGAAAACATGACCCATTGGTGGCTCTTGAGGACACTGGAAATCAAACAATAGACTGACACTTCGAGTAAGCTATAGGGCTTACTCGAAGTGTCAGTCTATTGTTTGATTTTCAGTGGTCAGTTTAAAAACTGGAACAATCATTTATTTTTCTATGGATACTCACATTAAAAAAAAAGATTAGGGTGGATTTATAAATTCTGCCCAATATAAAGAAAGTATAAAAAAAAGTGATACATTTGTCACAGCAGTTAAAGGAGTTGTCTGGTCTAAAACCTTAAGCTGCAGTCATTCTATGTGACTGGAAAATTGTGAATCCTCATAACGCACACACTGAACGCTATGAGGATTCTCTGGAATCAATATGCATACTCCTTATGAACGTAGCAAGTCTGCAGTCCAGATAATCCCTTCACGACCTTGGACTTCTCCATTTCCATGATATGAGAGCTGACACCCGGCATTCACTGCCAAGAGCAGTGCCCGCACCGCTCCCTGCAGTTTACCCCGCTAAATGCTGCGATAGATAGTGATTGCAGTATTTTGAAGATAGGCGAAGGGAGGAGGCTCCCTCTACTCTCTGAGTAGTGCGCCCGCGACATCAACAAGAGGGCGCAATTGTTGCCACGGTGACCTGATCTCATCATGACAACATCCTGGTCACAAGAACTAGTAAGCTTGTTACACCATGCTCAGAGCATGGTGTATCAAGCTTGTATGTCAGTGCAGAATTGACAGTTTATAAAGCATTGCTATGCTTTATAATTGATCAGAGAGAAAAAAGTGAAAGTCTCATAAAGGGACTAAGTAAAGAAGTAAAAAAAAGTTAAACAAACTGTAAAAATATGTTAAAAAGCACAAAAAAAGTCTTTTTGCGTTTGTAACAGCATCCAGACATAAATAAGCTATATAAATTTGGTATCCCTGTAATCACACTGACCCAAAGATTAAAAGTCTTATCACTTATACCACACCAGGACCAGCATAATAAATAAAAACAAATTCTTCACCTGTTGTGGATTTCTTCATTCTGCCTTCCAAAGATGGCAGTAAAGCTCGGCTTACATGAATCCTGTGCTCTGCGCTGAGCGCTTACACTGGTGTAAATCTCTAAAATACATGATTCAGATGGAATGCTCAGTGGAAGTTTCCCTATTAAGAGGCAGATGGAGTCACTGTGGACGTTGTCTGGCCTGTGATCCGGCAGTGTCTGTCTTTTTAATTGTGCAAAAAAGCGTGGTCAGCCACAGTTTTGTGCACTTCTGAAAAGAAGGACACAGCTGAACAGAGGCCAGATGGAGTCCAGAGTAACTCTGCTGCCTGATTACAGTATAGTGAATGGATTCCTCAGTGGTTTCATCTGAATCTGGTCACTTGGTGATTTAGATGGAAAAGCTGATGTAAGTGCTCAGCGTAGAGTGCAGGATAAATGTTATCCCGAATGTTATGTAAAATATTCCTAATAAAAGCTTCAAATCAATCCACAAAAAAATCAACTCCGCACTCAGGTCCGTCATCTGTTATTGGAAATATAGGGGGTTTCAACTTCATTGGTAATACAAAGGCTCTAGAAAAGCAAAATAGCGATCCCCCACCCCCCCCCCAAAAAAAAAAAATTCAGCAAATTCTGTGCTCCCAAATCAAAATGTTCCCCTCCCTTCTGAGCCATAGTGTGCCTGGACCACATTTAGCATTCACATGCATTTCTGGAGTGATGATAGAATGCCTAATTTATGGGTTCATGTCTCCAGAAGCACATGCTGGGTGCTACAATGTACTGGGAACTACAATGTACTGGTAACTACAACATACTGGGCACTACAATGGCAGTTTGCAATTTTCACTCAGCAACATCCACTGCTGCTTGTTTCTGGAAAACACCCATGGAGACAAAATCATTACTACACCTGTAGATAAATTCGCAAAGGAGTATAATTTCCAAAATGGGGTCACTTGAGGGGGGATTCTGCTCTTCTAGTACTTAGGGGCTATGTGTATGGAGTCTGCAAGCTATTCTAGGAAAATCTGTGCTCCAGGAGGCAAATAGCGCTAGGTCCCTCCCGAGTCTCGCTATGTGGCTAATTAGTACTGTACAGCCATACTTGGGATATGTCTACATTCAGCAGAAATTGTGGGACAAATGTTAGTGCCATTTCCCCATGTGAAAATGTAAAATCCGGGGCTAAAACAACATTTTGGTGGTAAAAATGTAATTAATTTTTCTTCTCTGTCCAATGGTATAAAATTCTGTGACACACAGTGGTGTCAATATGATCACTGCACCCCTATATGAATTCATTGAAAGGATTTGTTTGTAAAATGGTCACTTATAGGGGTTCTGCTGTTCTGGCACCTAAAGTGCTCTCCCAGTGGGTCATGGCACCAGCAAACCCTAACAATAAAATCTACACTATAATATGGTGCCCCTTCCCTTCTGAGCTTTGCCTGAAAAGTATTTCCTGATTACATGTATGGTATTGGTGCACTCAATAGAATTTTTTTACAACAAACTGAGGTCACTTTTTTCCTACTAGCCTGTAGAAAAATTCAAAACTTGGGCTAAAGCAACATTTTAGTGGTAAAAATTATGTTATTCTTTCTTCAACACCCAATGGTATAAAATTATGTGAAGCACATGTGGTGTCAATATGATCACTGCACCACTAGATGAAGTCATTGGAGTGTAGTTTGTAAAATGAGGTCACTTATGGGGGGTTTCTGCTGTTCTGGCACCTCAGGGGCTCTGCCAATGTGTCATGGCACCAGGGCCGTATTTAGAGTTTATGCTGCCCTAGGCACTTTTCGTGCTGCCTCCCCCATTGGTATGACTAATGCAGATACTGTCGACAGTGAGTTAGGTTACTTTGACATCAGCAATTTTTGCCATTTGCGGCAGATCCAGCAGTTTTCCAGCATCTGCCACGTAAAGGATCACTTACGGCAACACTGTGTTCGGCCTCATTCGTTCAATATGGCGCTTGCGGACATGTGTGGCACTTGCCACGATCCGGTTACCAGTGTTTTTTTGTCTCACCACAAGTGCAAAACTGCAAGTGCCGCACATGTCCGCACGTAGCCATCACTACCTGCCCTGCACCTTGCTAGCTCATCCCCAACAACCCCTCTGATCTAAAACTGCACTATAAGGCCGGCGTCACACACAGCGTAAAACAATACGGTCCGTATATTACGGCCGTAATACGCTGAAAAGTCCCCAAAATAGTGGTCCGTAGCTCCTCCGTAGGCAGGGTGTGTCAGCGTATTTTGCACATGGCATCCTCCGTATGTAATCCGTATGGCATCCGTACTGCGTGGTTTTCTCGCAGGCTTGCAAATCCGACATACGGCAATACAAGGGATCCATGTGTTATATATATCTATATACTGTCTATATATATATATGTCATTAGACACATATATGTATATATATTTTAACTTCAAACAGCGCTAGATAGGTTTAAAGCCGGTAATTCAATTACCGGCTTTTGCTCTCTCCTTCCTAAACCCGACATGATATGTGACATGGTTTACATACAGTAAACCATGTCTTCTCTCCATTTTTTTTGCATATTCCTCACTACTAATGTTAGTAGTGTGTATATGCAAAATTTGGCGGTTCTATCTACTAAATTAAAGGGTTAAATGGCGGAAAAAATTGGCGTAGGCTCCCGCGCAATTTTCTCCGCCAGAGTAGTAAAGCCAGTGACTGAGGGCAGATATTAATAGCCTGGAGAGGGTCCATGGTTATTGGCCCCCCCTGGCTAAAAACACCTGCCCCCAGCCACCCCAGAAAAGGCACATCTGGAAGATGCGCCTATTCTGGCACTTGGCCACTCTCTTCCCATTCCCGTGTAGCGGTGGGATATGGGGTAATGAAGGGTTAATGCCACCTTGCTATTGTAAGGTGACATTAAGCCAAATTAATAATGGAGAGGCGTCAATTATGACACCGTCATTGACCTACTTTACCTTCATTCCCTGGGGTTTTGCAGCCACGAACAACATTGCATTAGCAAAGCTCGTGGCTGCAAAATATTTTAACCCCTTCAGATGGATTTACATCGTTGGACTTTACAGATCTGCGGAAGGTAAGGATATTGTTGGTTTATTATGTTTTTTTGTTACAGAACGAGGGTCTTCAGTGATTGGATTGAGCATTGAATAAAATATTACAACAACCTTTGTTTTTATTTCATTAAAATAATTTTTAATAATGTGTTTGTGTATTTTTTTAACCCTTTACTAGTATTGGATTAATAATGGATAGGTGTCATAATTGACGCCTCTCCATTATTAATTTGGCTGAATGTCAGCTTACAATAGCAAGGTGGCATTAACCCTTCATTACCCCATATCCCACCGCTACACGGGAATGGGAAGAGAGTGGCCAAGTGCCAGAATAGGTGCATCTTCCAGATGTGCCTTTTCTGGGGTGGCTGGGGGCAGGTGTTTTTAGCCAGGGGGGGCCAATAATCATGGACCCTCTCCAGGCTATTAATATCTGCCCTCAGTCACTGGCTTTACTACTCTGGCGGAGAAAATTGCGCGGGAGCCCACGCCTATTTTTTCCGTCATTTAACCCTTTAATTTAGTAGATAGAACGGCCAAATTTTGCATATACACACTACTAACATTAGTAGTGTGGAATATGCAAAAAAAGGGGGAGAAGACATGGTTTACTGTATGTAAACCATGTCTCAAATCATGTCGGGTTTAGGAAGGAGAAAGAAAAAGCCGGTAATTGAATTACCGGCTTTAAAGCTGTCTAGCGCTGGAAGAAATCTATATATATAATTGCCTAAGGGTTTTTCCGTCTGTCTGTCTGTCCTGGAAATCCCGCGTCTCTAATTGGTCGTGGCCGCCAGGCCTCGACCAATCAGCGACAGGCACAGTGACGATGATGTCATATAGGACGTAGACATCCCGCGTCGGGATCAGCAACGGGCACAGTATCGACGTAGATGTCATAATGGTTGCCATGGCGACGATGATGTCATAAAGGTTGCCACGACCAATCAGCGACGGGCACAGTCTGCCGCGAATTCTAGAATCATCATTGTCCATATACTACGGGGACATGCATATTCTAGAATACCCGATGCGTTAGAATCGGGCCACAATCTAGTATTAATATATATATATATATATATATATATATGTGTCTCACTGACACTGTCTAAGGGTTTTTCCGTCTGTCTGTCTGTCTGTCTGTCTTTCTGTCTGTCTGTCTGTCTGTCCTGGAAATCCCGCGCCTCTGATTGGTGGAGGCCGCCAGGCCTCGACCAATCAGCAACGGACACAGCGACGATGATGTCATAAAGGACGTAGAAATCCCACGTTTCTGATTCAGCGACGGGCACAGTATCGACGTAGATGTCATAATGGTTGCCATGGCGACGATGATGTCATAAAGGTTGCCTCGACCAATCAGCGACGGGCACAGCAACGATGATGTCATAAAGGACGTAGACATTCCGCGTCTCTGATTGGTTGAGGCGCCAGGCCTCGACCAATCAGCAACGGGCACAGCATGGTGACGATGATGTCATAAAGGTTGCCTCGACCAATCAGCGATGGGCACAGTCTGCCACGAATTCGCCTCGACCAATCAGCGACGGGCACAGTATCGACGTAGATGTTATAATGGTTGCCATGGCGACGATTATGTCATAAAGGTTGCCTCGACCAATCAGCGACGGGCACAGTCTGCCGCGAATTCTGGAATCATCATTGTCCATATACTACGGGGACATGCATATTCTAGAATACCCGATGCGTTAGAATCGGGCCACAATCTAGTATACATATATATACCTATTCTATGTGTACACATTTATTCTACCTATTCTACTGTAAGCTGTCAGTGTGATTTTACTGTACACCACAATGAATTACCGGCTTTTCTCGCTAACACCGCTGCGTATTTCTCACAAGTCACACTGCTGGTCCGTGTGTGATCCGTATTTTTCAGGCTTCCATAGACTTTCATTGGCGTATTTCTTGCGCAGTACGGTGACAAACGCAGCATGCGATTTTCTACGGCCGTAAAAAGCCGTATAATACGGATCCGTAAAATACGGCAGATAGGAGCAGGGGCATAGAGAATAATTGTGCCGTATGTTTTGCGAGTTTTACGGACGTAGTTTCTGCGCTCTTACGTCCGTAAAACTCGCAAGTGTGACGCCGGCCTAAAGCTTTAGAAAAACAATTTATTAACTGACATATTCCTCTGATAATGAGGCTCCAGGTTCCGGCGCAGAATGGGATGGGCAGTCTCCGGGTCTCCAATCTCTCCCCCTCGCTGCTCTTATCACGCCCCACTGGGCGTCATCATTCCTTCTTTTCTCGCCCCCTATGTTAAAATTCCCGCCTCCTCCTCATAGTATGATGCGCAGCCGGACATCAGTTCCGGTCCGGTGCATTGTGGGGGCTTATCAGGTGTACGGCCTGCTTGGGCCAGCTTCAATATGAGGACTGCGCGTGCACCTGGACCCAGACCGTACAGCCCATACACCTGCTGTATTTTTACAGCAGCTCTCTTAATCTGATGAATTGGTATGACATAACTGAGTATAGCTAGGAGAGTCTCCCTTATTATTAAAACATAACTTTATATACAACACTAAAATCATGGGCAAAAAAGGCACACAAAGAAAACCATGTGTATAAAGTGCTCTTGCATACCAGTGCTCAAGATAAAAAATGGTTTGGTCTCACCATGGTAGTAGACATATTTTCATAGAGGGTCCATTTTTTCATAAGAAGGGGAGGGACTGAAATAATTCTCTGACTTCTGTCGTGCCGCTGGCTCCTGACAGCGGGGGAACTGCGGCTCTCTGACCGGCGGGGACGATTTCACCGCCGTTCAGAAGCGGTGTTTGCTGCGCTGTCATGCACATGACAGCGTGTCAAGCACTGCAATGTCAGGTCCGCTCTGCTGGATGACAGGCTGCATGGACACAGCATGCAACCTGCCATCTAGAGATAGCAGAACCGAGTGTGAGGTCACATCCGACTGTCCTTGACTTTTCTGCAGCAAATAGGCTGCAAGAAAAGTCAACCTGCTTATTTGCAGCGTTTTTTTTACCATCCATTCAGTCAATGGGTGAAAAACGCTGAAAGAAGTGACATGCTCCATTCCAAAAAAAAGCACAAAATGCTGATCACACAAAAAAACAATGTGTGTGCATGAGGTTTCTGAAATCTCATAAGCTTTGCTGGTACTGCAAAAAGCAGCTGAAAATTAGCATAAAAAAGCAGCAAAAAAAACGCAGCAAAAACACCCAGTGTGAACTTACCCTAAAACATTACTAATAAGGCTGTGTTCATGTGTTGTATTTTTGCAGGGTTTTTTACTGCTTTTTTATGCAAGTTGTTTACAGTATCAGGAAAGTGTATGAGAGTTCAGAAATCTCATGCACACACTTTGGTTTTATTTCCCTGACTGATTTGGAAAACTACTGTGTTTTTAAAAACTGCATCATGTCACTTTCAGCGGTTTTTATGCCTTTGTTTAAAAAAAAAATGCTGAAAGTGACATGCTGCACTTTTTAAAAATGCAGCAGAAATCGCAAGTAGCAGTTTTTGGTGCAAAAACCTTAGAGTTAAATCAGACTTTTTTGGGGAGGTGGAGGGACACTAAACTTTATCAACATGGACGAGAGACAACAAAAGACAGCAAAAACTGCTTTTTGTAAGCAGCTTAAATGCAGCTTTAAATTTGCATTAAAAAAATGCAACATGTGAACATAGACTAACAGTTCCATACATCTCGTCACCACTATGTACAGCGCTGCCTAAAAGAAAATAGTGGACAAGCTGCTAAATATCAGAAATGTCACAATAACAATCAGTCGTAAATGCTGACAACCCCATATGTAGGCGCAGACCGTATGCCAGGGTAGTGTCATTATGGATGGCAGGGCTCATATTGGACCTGTCTATGACCTTCTAGGGACGACCTAGTATTTTCCCCCATAGTGACCCTTAGGCTAAGTGCACACGCTGCGGATTCCATTGCGGAATTTTCCGCAGCGGATTCGCAAAATCTGCAGTGAAAAACCACTGCAGTTCTTACTGCGGATTTACCGCGGTTTCTTTTGCGGTTTCCTCTGCGGGTTTTCACCTGCATATTTCTATTGGAGCAGGGGCAAACCCACAGCGGAATCCGCAGAAAGAATTGACATGCTGCGGAAAATAAACCGCTGCGTTTCCGCGCGTTTTTTTCCGCAGCATGTGCACTGCGGATTTCATTTCCCATTGCTTTACATGGTACTGTAAATGCATGGGAAACTGCTGCAGATTCGCAGCTGCGGAAACGCAGCAAAATCCACAGCATGTGCACATACCCTTAGGCTAGGTTCACATTGCGTTAATGGGTTAACGCTAGCGGACTCCGTTACATGGTGAAATTGTCGCAATTAACGCCATGCAACGGATCCGTTAGCACACCCATTGACGGCAATGTGCTAACGGATCTCTAGGCATCGCTAGCGCATGCAATTTTTGGCACGCGCTAGTGATGTCCCGTTAGTTTCGGACGGACCGTGGACGCTGCTTGCAGCGTTCGCGGTCCGTTCCTCACTAGCGCAGATCAGGTATTTGCGCTAGCGGGATTGGCAAACGCGATCCCTTTTGAGACATTGCGTTAGCGCAGTCCGTAGCGCTATGCGCTAAACGGAATGCCCTAACGTAATGGGAACCTAGCATTACATGACAGGCGGCTGTAGACCATCTGCTGACAGCACAGTGACATGATGAAGGTGCCAGGACTTGCAGGCATTGCTGGGACCATGGCATCCCCTGGAGGTGCACAGAGCAGTATCAGCCCCCATTCCTCCCCCAAGACGTTTCACACATCATTACCTTTCTCTCCAACACATAGACTCCTTTGATCAGTGCTCCCCGGCTATACCGCCCCCATCACAGAGCAGCCCTGAGCCCCTGCCGTACACTTACACTATCCACATCCTGGTAAAGAGAATGCTGGCAGTGTGATGGGCAGGATCACCCAGCCTGGATTCCTGGAGAGACGCATGCAGGTGCCAAGGCTGTGCTGACGGCTGTTCTGGCCTTCAGCACTTCACAGTACATTGCCGGGATCCAGGTGGAGGCTTCTCCCAAAAACTCTAGATGTTTCAGCTGCTCTTCTCCCAGGATGGCGCTCCCCACCACCAGTGGCCCCCACCACCAGCCGCTCGCAGAGGTCCTGAGGGCTTCAGCCTTTCCGATCCCCGGCCAAGGCACCAGCAGTCCGGCCGGGGTACAGCAGAGGTACGTGATCCAGGATGTGATCCTCAGCAGCCAGGACACTGAGGTGGGCGGGTGGACTGTCAGGCAGCAATTGAATTTGGCGCCTCAGCGAGGAGGGGGCAGGGCCTATGATGTGATGTGTTTCCACTTCTGGCTCCCTGTGCAGTACATTTAACTGCGTGAGATCTGAGACCCGCGGCAGCCAGAAGACGTAGGTGGGTGGAGGGAGCAGGGAGGAGGGTGGAGGTGGGCGGGCAAGCCCCGGACTATTTAAAACAAAAACAAACAAAAAAAACCCTTGTTCAGGTGCCGCCCCCCGCATCCTGCCGCCCTAGGCACGTGTCCTCAAGTGCCTAGTGGTAAATACGGCCCTGCATGGCACCCTCCAACCAGTCCAGCAAAATCTGAACTCCAGCATGGTGTTTCTTCCTTTCTGCACTGTGCCTCAAAAGCAGTATTTGACCACATATGGAGTGTCAGTGTACTCAGGAGAAATTGCACAACAAATTTGGGGGTTCCATTTTCTCCTGATATGCTTGTTAAAATAAAAATTGTAGGGCTTAAATAACATTTTATGTGGGAAAAAAATGCAGTGTCGCTTTTGGGGTTTTTCACTGTTGAGGCACATCTGAAGCTTTCCAAAAGCAACATGACACCTGCAGACCATTCCATCAAAGTCTGCATTATAAAAGTCACTTCCTCCTTTCTGAGGCCTGCTGACCACCCAAACAGTAGTTTTCCTCCACACATGGGGTATTTATTTATTTAGGAGAAACTAAACAACACATTTTGGGTTCCATTTTCTCCTGTTACCCTTGTTAAAATAAAAAATTTAGGACAAAAACATTTTTTGTTGGAAACATTTTTTTTTATTATTTTCACAGCTCTATGGTATAAACTTCTGTGAAGCATCTTGGGGTTAAAAATGCTCGCCACACATCTATATACATTCCAAAAGGAGTCTAGTTTCCAAAATGTGGTCACTTGTGGGGGTTTTCACTGTTTAGGCACATCAGAGGCTCTCCAAACTTGACATCATGTCCACTAATGACTGCAGCCCATTTTGCTTTTCAAAAGTCAAATGGTGCTCCTTCCCTTCCAAGCCCTGCCGTACACCCAAAAAATAAATTTCCCCAACATATAGGGCATCGGTGTGCTAAGGAGAAATTGAACACTCAATTTTATCATGAAGTTGTTCCTGATACCCTTGTGAAAATAAAACCGCAACATGGCATCCGCTCTCGATTTCAGCCAATTTAAAAAAAATGATGCTCCTTCCCTTCCAAGCCCTGTCATGCATCCAAAAAGTAGATTTCCCCCCATATGGGGTATCAGCATTCTCTGGAGAAATTGCACTACAACAAATGTTGGTGTTCATTTCTCTTGTTACTCTTGAGAAAATAAAATAATTATGGTCTGACGTAAAATTTTAGTGAAAAAAAGTAAGATGTTCATTTTTTCCTTCCACATTTCATTCATTACTGTGAAGCACCTGAAGGGTTAATAAACTTTTTAAATTTGGTTTTAAGCACCTTGTGGGGTGCAGTTTTAGAATAGTATCACTTTTGGGTATTTTGTATTATATAGGCCCCTCAAAGTCAATTCAAATGTGATATGGTCCCTAAAAAAAGGTTATTGTAAATTTTTGGGGAAAAATGAGAAATCATTGGTCAACTTTTAACCCTTGCAAATTCCTAACAAAATAAATTATATTTCAAAAACCATGCTGATTTAAAGTAAACATGTGGGAAATGTTATTTATTAACTGTTTTGTGCAACATAACTCTCTGGTTTAAGGTAATAAAAATTAAAATTTCCAAATTGCAAAATTTTCACCAAATTTAAATTTTTTTCACAATTAAACCCAAGTCATATCAAAGAAATGGTGCCACTTTCAGGGAGTACAATATGTCACGAAAAAACAATATCAGAATCCGTGGGATCTGTTGATGCGTTTCAGAGTTATTTCTACATAAAGTGACATTGGTCAGAATTGTAAAATTTTGCTTGATCATGACTTGGGGGTGGTTAAGACATTAATGCTGGATGATAAATTGATGCATTTTTCAATTACCATATTTTCCGGCGTATAAGATGACTTTTTGACCCCTGAAAATCTTCACAACAGTCAGCGGTTGTCTTATACTCCGGGTAAGGCATGTGCGGAGCTCTTAAGTCACTGCATATGGTGCAGGGAGTGGTCCCGGTGTATAAGATGACCCCGAAAAGTTGGGGGTCATCGTATACGCCCAGTCGTCTCATACGCCGAAAAATACGGTAGCTTGATTTGAGCCAGAAATGTGTCCAAAATTTGGGTGCCTCATAAGCCCCACCCCCATTAGCAGAGAGGCACAAAAAATATCTAAACAAAAAACATTAAAAATATAGTGCAGAGAGACATTTTTTCACGGATTTATACTTAGTGATGAGCGAACGTGCTCACGACTACTCGATACTCACCCAAGTATCATTATGCTCGGTGTACTCGGCGAGCACCGAGTATTTCTAGGATTTTTCCGTGGAAGGTCGGGTCTCTGCCCTGCAAATCTGGCGCTCTTTAGAGCACCAGTGACAATGCAGGGATTGTCTGCCATGCACTGTAATGCCACAGCCATCTTTGTTGTGGCGTTACAGTGATTGCCTGGCCGCACAGCGTCATCAGGTCTATAAATGACCTGGCGCAGCCCTGCTCGCCGCATTCTGCTCCGGACTTAGCGAGTATAGGGAGAGCTGCTGCTGAGATAGAGTCAGAATCGTCCTTTCAATAGTTAGTGTAGGTCTGCAACTGTTTAGTCCACAACTCCTGAGGAACCAACAGTCTTTTTTAGGGCTAATTCAGGGGTCCCAAGATTTCAGCGCTAGGTAGGCAGGGGAGTCTATGTGCACATATCCACATCAGTGCAAGGCCTGCAGGCACTGTATGTGAGTACATAGCTCTCACTGCAAACCTCCAAAAGCTGTAACTGTCTGCTGCTGCTGCTTATTTACTATATACCTAGCTGCAGTTTTCTGTGGCTTTTTTTTTTAATTCACCAAAAAACCCCAACAAATGTATACAGTCTGTTATGTCAGGCTGAGGGCTGGTGCTTCTGTGTTTGAAAAATCATATTTTCGCAGGCATGCGTAGCATAGTTCTGTGTGCTGACTAGTGTTGAGCCACCTCCCTAGTAACATAGTTATTAAGGTTGAAGGAAGACTTTAAGTCCATCTAGTTCAACCCATAGTGTTCAGGTTCGGTTCGGTTCGTCGAACAGGGAGGTGTTCACTGAACTGTTCGTCGAACGTTCGACGAACACCGTCGAACCCCATTGAAACCAATGGCAGGCAAACACAAACACCTACAAACACATGGAAAACACATAGAAAACACCTTAAAAGGTGTCCAAAAGCTGACAAACTGCTCAGAAGACACAACAAACATGGAAAAGTCACAACTACATATAGTCATGCGAAAAGAAAAGAGGTGGAGGAGTAAAAGGAGGAGGAGACACAGATAGAGGCATGTCATGCCCTTCTAAAATCAAGAAAGGCTGGAGTAAAAATCTAAACTCACTCTACCAACAACCAGACATCTTGACAAAAAAAATTAAAAAAGAAATATTAGGTAGAATGGCGGCGGGTCCATTCAGAACACTTTCCTTAGAAGACGTAGTGGTACCCCCGTTGGGAGTTGTGCCAAAAAATGAACCCAATACATTCAGACTAATCCACCATTTGTCATATCCAAGGGGCAGGTCAGTAAACGACAACATCGACGTGGAACCAAGTACAGTACTATGTACTGTACCTCCTTTGACAAGGCAATCAGGCCGGTCAAGAAGTTGGTAAGGGCACCCTAATGGCCAAAACAGACATTGAGGGGGGTGTTCCGGTTACTACCGGTGCCTCCGAATGGTGTCCTCCCATTGGGCTGCTTCTGTGAAGGAGCATATCACATAGATCGCTGTTTGCCCATGGGGTGCTCCATATCCTGCTCACTATTTGAGGCGTTTAGTTGCTTCCTCGAATGTGTCATCATGGACATTTGTAAGGCGGCACATATTATCCATTACCTCAACGACTTCTTATGCCTGGGCCCAAAAGATTCGCCACAGTGTGAAAACACGCGGTAGTCCACCTGTGAGAAGGAGAGAGCTGGAGGGAGAGTGGACACTCCAGAGCCGAAGGGATTGAGAAAGAAAGAAGGCGATGTAGCTTGCTTCATGGGTGGGGTACTCTGCTGAGTAGCAGAAATTGCTACTAGGCCCAAAAGGATTTCCTGGGCCAGATGCCGTTAAAAAATAGTACTTAGGTAAACAGGCGGTGTAGCTTGCTTCATGGGTGGGCTACGCTGCTGAGTATCACTAAATTCTACTAGGCCCAAACGGATTTCCTGGGCTAGATGCAGTTAAAAATTAGTAATTAGATCAACAGGTGGTGTAGCTTGTTTCATAGGTGGGGTACGCTGCTGAGTATCACTAAATTCTACTAGGCCCAAAAGGATTTCCTGGGCTAGATGCCGTTACAAAATAGTAGTTAGGTAAACAGGCGGTGTAGCTTGCTTCATGGGTGGGGTACGCTGCTGATTTGCACCAAATTCTACTAGGCCCAAAAGGATTTCCTGGGCTACATGACATTAAAAATAGTACTTAGGTAAACAGGCGGTGGGTGGCAGGGCTACTCTGCTGACTGCTTTGGAGCAGATCTCTGAATCCCAGGCCATAGTTTGAGGAAACAACTCTGCAGACGACCCCACCCACCTGAAATTGACGATGACAACGTCATGTAAAACTCAGCAAGGGGACTAAATAAAAGAGTCTCCATTTTTTCAAAAAATTCGGCCACAGACACCATTTAAGTGGCATCAATTTCGCCAGAGTTTTTTAAAACGGTTGGTGAAGTGATTCTCAAAAATCATCAAGCTTTTAGTCTCCCCAAGATGACACAGGGGTAGAAAAGTCCTTGCGGATCCAAGATTTGTTCATCTTGATGAACGTTAGTCTGTCTACATTGTCACTGGACAGCCGCACCACCAGCAGCGCTGAACAGACGTTCAGAGAGAACGCTGGCTGCGGGGCACAACAAGATCTCCAAGGCATGAGTGGCGAGCTCAGGCCATTTTTCAAGATTGGAAGCCCAAAATGAGCAAGGGTCCAGTTCCACAGTCATGGCATCGATGTTAACTTGGAGATACTCTTGTACCATCCTCTCTATGCGTTGGCTATGCGTCAGACTTCTTGTCTCCTGTGGCCTTGCAAAGGATGGTCTAAAAAAAATCTTGAAACGATTGGAATAAATTGCTGTTACCACCAGATACGATGTTACTGTTACGGTTTGAGTCATGACTCGATAGTCCCACGGTTCGCAAGTTAGAACTCAGAGATTGACTACGTGCACCACTGGTGTTTTGTGGAAAAGCAGATGTTAGATTCTGTAACAGTCTCTACTGATACTCCTGCATGCTTGAATCCCTTTCTATGGCAGGAATTATTTTGCCAAATTTGCTTTTGTACCGGGGATCTAAGAGTGTGGCAACCCAGTAGTTGGCATTACTTCGGATTCTGACAATCCGAGGGTCATGTTGCAGGTAGTGCAGCAAGAAGGCACTCATGTGTCTTGCGCATCCAGGAGGTCCACGTCCTTGTTGTCTTGGTGGCGGCGAGGTGAGAATCATGCTTCCTTCATCTGCCCTCTCCCCACAACCTCGCACAACAGAAACTTGATCAAGTTCTCCCTCATCTGATGAGCCTTCCATACCCAGAACCAGTTCAAACTCCACTTCTTCCTCGCCTCCTGCACCTTCCTCAACAGATTGGCTGCTACCATGTGCCCTCGGTAACCCCTCTTCCCCAGACTCCAATGCAAGCCGCCTTGGTGCTGCTAACCTTCTTGACCTTGGCGATATGATCCCTTCCGCATATGACTCCTCCTGTTCCTCCTCCTCCTCGTGTTCCACCACCTGACTCTGAACACTGTGTAAGGTGTGCTCCAGCATGTCAATCACCGGAATGGTCAGGCTGATAATGGGATCATCAGCACTAAACATCTTCGTTGCTATTTCAAAACTGTGCCGGAGGGTGCATAGGTCCCTTATCTGAGACCACTCCTGCAGCGTGATTTGCCCCACCTCTTGATCCCTATGGCCCAGGCTATACGTCATAACGTATTGCACCAGGGCTGTTCGGTGCTGCCACAGTGGCTGCAACATGTGCAGAGTTGAATTCCACCGTGTGGGCACATCGCATTTCAGCCGATGAACTGGCAGGCCCAACGACTTTTGTAGAGATGCAAGTCGTCGAGCTGCGGGATGCAAACGGAGAAAGTGAGCACACAGCGACCGTGCCCTCGACAGAAACCCATCTAGTCCGGGATAGTGGGATAAAAATTGCTGGACAACCAGGTTCAAAACGTGAGCCATACAAGGCATGTGTGTGACATTGTCCGGCGAAGGGACGCACCCAGATTTGCAGCATTGTCGCACACAGCCTTCCCTGGCTGCAGGTTGAGTGGAGACAACCATTGATGGAACTCGGTCTCCAGAGCTGATTACAACTTTTCTGCTGTGTGACTCACATTTCAATGTAAACACTGCCTGATGCCGTTGAGCCCTGGTGACAGCATAGTGAGGAGGTGTGCAGGATTCCTTCTGCACAGTTACAACGTGGGTGGCATTACCAGACAGGCTTTGGATGCAGGTGGAGGACCGAGAGGAGGTTGAGGATGCAGAAGCAGTGGAGGAACTTCTAGATACAGAGGATTGATGAGCAACTCGTGGCGACGGCAAGACTTGGACAGCAGCCCCTTCTCCTGATGTTGCCGTAGTTACTTAATGAAAGCCTGAAGATCGAAGCTCAGGAAAGGAGACCAGGAGAAATCCTTGGAGCGGCAGACACCGTTAGTAGGCCCCAACCAAACTACTAGGCCAAATGCAGTGTAATCTAAAAACTACTTAATGAAAGCCTTAAGATCAAAGCTCAGGAAAGGAAACCAAGAGAAAACTTTGGAGTGGCAGACACCGTTAACAGGCCTCAACCAAACTAGTAGGCCAAATGCAGTTTTCAAATTCCGATAGGCTGAAAACCTGACAATTGAAGCTCAGCTTTTTTAAGAGGAGGACAGCAGTATTGAGTGGCGCAGACAGACACAGGTAGTAGGCCTTAAACCAAAAAGTTGTCTCAAAGCAGTGTAAAAAAGGTTACAGGGGTACACGGGCAGCATTGGTGTGGTCAGCGGAGGACAATTGGAAGGAGGGACCGCATACAGACTAACTAGGCCTATAATAAAAAAAAAGTAGGCTTTATGCACTTTTAAATAGGTTCCAGGGGTACACAGGCAGCATTGGTGTGGTCAGCGGAGGACAATTGGAAGGAGGGACCGCAGACAGAGTTACTAGGCCTAAAATAAAAAAAGTAGGCTCTATGCACTTTTAAATAGGTTCCAGGGGTACACAGGCAGCATTGGTGTGGTCAGCGGAGGACAATTGGAAGGAGTGTCTGACACAGTTAGTAGGCCATAATAATAAATTGAGGTTAATGTCTGGCAAAAAATTTTTTTTAACAAACAAACAGGTGGCATACCTAGGTTCAGGGGTGGGCTCCTCTGCTGACTTGCTGACATTGGTATTTGGTGCAAAGTATTAGCTGGTGTAAATGTAGGACAGGGCCCCTGAATATTTTTACTAGCATCATATATGTCAACAAATTGGTTTTGGCAGTGCCAATGAAGGATTTAACCGCATAGACTAAACAGTGGTGGAGCAGTGAGAGATAATTTTGCAAGTGGTAGAGCACTGTTTGAGCTTGGGGGGGAACACTCTCTCGTGGCCGGCGGTACTGGCCCAGGGCCCCTCATGTTACAACGGTGTGTCTGACATTTGGTGCGCACCACTACCGCCAGAGAAACTTCAGTGTACTATGAGGGACCCTGTGCCAGTGCCGTCACCCAAAAGTGGGCACACCCACCTCTTCAGACAAACGGCACTCTCATGGGTGCTTGCGCCAAGTGGTGACCACGGCCCCGTGGGGGGAGTCAGCCCATTTAGGGAGGTGTAAAAATGTTGTATGCTGGACATACAGCAGCTGCAAATGGAGAAATTGGAACAGCCAGTAAGACCAGTCCAAAAGCAAGACCTTTTTACAGGAAAGCTAGGTGTCAGCCGGGAAAAGTGGGGCAAAATAATTAGAAATCCATGATTGGTTCATTTTAATGAAGGTTAGATCATCAACATTTTGGGTAGCCAGACGACTCCTTTTTTCGGTCAGTATTGAACAGCAGCACTGAATAATAATAATAATAATAATTTTATTTATATAGCGCCAACATATTCCGCAGCGCTGTACAAATTATAGAGGGGACTTGTACAGCATAACAGAAATCACAGTTCAAAATAGATACCAGGAGGAATGAGGGCCCTGCTCGCAAGCTTACAAACTATGAGGAAAAGGGGAGACACGAGAGGTGGATGGCAAGAATTGCTTTAGTTATTCGGACCAGCCATAGTGTAAGGCTCGGGTGTTCATGTAAAGCTGCATGAACCAGTTAACTGCCTAAGTATGTAGCAGTATAGACACAGAGGGCTATTAACTGCATAAAGTGTATGAGAACATGATACGAGAAACCTGATTTTTTTATTTTTTTTATGATAGGCCAGACAAGGATAGTTAGGTTAATGCGTTGAGGTGGTAGGCCAATCTGAACAAATGAGTTTTTAGGGCACGCTTAAAACTGTGGGGATTGGGGATTAATCGTATTAACCTAGGTAGTGCATTCCAAAGAATCGGCGCAGCACGTGTAAAGTCTTGGAGACGGGAATGGGAGGTTCTGATTATTGAGGATGCTAACCTGAGGTCATCAGCGGAGCGGAGGGCACGGGTAGGGTGGTAGACTGAGACCAGAGAGGAGATGTAGGGTGGTGCTGAGCCATGGAGTGCTTTGTGGATGAGGGTAGTAGTTTTGTACTGGATTCTGGAGTGGATGGGTAGCCAGTGTAATGACTGGCACAAGGTAGAGGCATCAGTGTAACGGTTGGTGAGGAATATGATCCTGGCTGCAGCATTCAGCACAGATTGGAGCGGGGAGAGTTTGGTAAGAGGGAGGCCGATTAGTAGAGAGTTACAATAGTCCAGACGGGAATGAATAAGTCAAACAGTAAGAGTTTTTGCAGAGTCGAAAGTAAGAAAAGGGCGAATTCTAGTAATGTTTTTGAGATGCATATAAGAAGAGCGAGCCAGTGATCGGATGTGGGGGTGAATGAAAGCTCGGAATCAAGGATGACCCCAAGGCAGCGGGCATGTTGCTTTGGAGTAATGGTGGAAGACTCTATCTGATAGCACACTAGCTGCTGGGCAAGCAAGCTCCTGCAATGCATATTCTGCCAATTCAGGCCAGGTGTCTATTTTGGATGCCCAGTAATCAAATGGGAATGAAGGGTGAGGGAGAACATCAATAAGGGAGGAAAAATAGTAACCATACTGGACAAATGTTGTCTCCTGTCACTTTGAATTGATGCTGCAGTACCTGTCCTGTCTCCGGTCATTGGGAAATCACTCCACAACCTGGTCAGAAAACCCCTCTGTCTAATGCCACTTCTGATTTGTGCACCTCTAACACCTCTGCCATGTTGCCCCCTGCAGCTCTTGTGAGAACCATCACCGCCGCTGTGTGCTGGGAATGCCTGAATCAAACGGTCTACAAGAGTTGCTTGATGGTTGCCAATATTTGCTCAAGGTTTTCATGTGGCATGATATTTTGCAATTTCCCTTTATAGCGTGGATCCAGGAGGCAGGCCAACCAGTAATCGTCATCGGTCAACATTTTTATAATGCGGGGGTCCCTTTTTAGGATACGCAAGGCATAATCCGCCATGTGGGCCAATGTTCCAGGTGTCAATTCACTGCTTGTGCTGGGTTGAGGAGCACTTTCTGGCAAATCAATGTCACTTGTCTCCCTCAGAAACCCTGAACCTGACCTTGCAACGCCACCAGTTTCTATTGCCCCCTGAGAAGCTTCCTCATCCAAAAAATATTCATCCCCATCATCCTCCTCGTCCTCCTCCTCTTCGCCCACCACCTCGTCCAGTAGACTTCCCTGACCAGACAATGGCTGACTGTCATCAAGGCTTCCCTCGTCCTCGGCTGCAGACGCCTGATCCTTTATGTGCGTCAAACTTTGCATCAGCAGACGCATTAGGGGGATGCTCATTCTTATGATGGCGTCGCCTGCACTAACCAGGCGTTTGCATTCCTCAAAACACTGAAGGACTTGACACGGATCTTGTAGCTTCGACCACTGCACACCTGACAACTCCATGTCTGCCATCCAACTGCCTGCCCGTGTATGTGTATCCTCCCACAAATACATAACAGCACGCCTCTATTCGCACAGCCTCTGAAGCATGTGCAGTTTGGAGTTCCACCTTGTTGCAACATCGATTATTAGGTGGTGCTGGGGAAGCTTCAAAGATCGATGATGGTTCTGCATACGGCTGGAGTGTATGGACGAATGGCGGATGTGCGAGCAAAGTCTGCACACCTTAAGGAGCAGGTAGGGTAACCCCGGATAATTTTTCAGGAAACACTGCACCACCAGGTTCAATGTGTGAGCCAGGCAAGGAATGTGTTTCGACTGTGAAAGGGCTATGGCAGCCAAAAAATTCCTTCCGTTATCACTGACTACCTTGCCTGCCTCAAGATGTACACTGCCCAGCATTGACTGAGTTTCTTGCTGCAAGAACTCGGACAGAACTTCCGCGTTGTGTCTGTTGTCCCCCAAACACTTCATTTCCAACACAGCCTGCTGACGCTTGCCACTAGCTGTTCCATAATGGGACACCTCGCGTGCAACAGTGGCAGCTGCGGATGGAGTGGTCATGTGACTGCGGTCTGTGGACGAGCTCTCGCTTCTGCTGGAGGACAAGGAGGAGGGGGGCGAATGCCTACAGCCAACTGTTTCCTAGACCGTGGGCTAGGCAGAACTGTCCCAATATGGCTGTCCCCTGTGGACCCTGCATCCACCACATTAACCCAGTGTGCCGTGATGGACACGTAACATCCCTGGCCATGCCTACTGGTCCATGCATCTGTTGTGAGGTGTAGCTTTCTACTGACAGATTGCCTGAGTGCATGGACAATGCGGTCTTTTACATGCTAGTGGAGGACTGGGATGGCTTTTCTTGCAAAGAAGTGTCGACTGGGTAGGTCGTAGCGTGGTACTGCGTAGTCCATCAGGGCTTTGAAAGCTTCGCTTTCAACTAACTGGTAGGGCATAATCTCTAACGAGATTAGTCTAGCAATGTGGGTGTTCAAACCCTGTGTAGGCAGATGAGAGGATGAGTACTTCCTTTTCCTAACGAGAGTCTCTTGTAGGGTGAGCCGGACTGGAGAGCTGCATATGGTGGAACTAGCGGTGGTGATGGTGGACATGGCAGACAGAGAGGGTTGTGATGGTATTCTTGCAGTTGCCCTACATACAGTGTTTCCTACCACGAACCTGGTGATTCCCTTACTGCTTTGGCCTTGCGACGATACCTCCACATTTGCTGCAGGTGGTGTCGTAAACGGTGGGCTTACAGTGAGGGAAGGAATGTAGCGTTGCTAACTAGTTTCATTGTGAGTGGGTGCAACAACGTTACGGGACGTTTGGTAGTTAGTCCAGGCTTGCAAGTGCATGGTGGTTAAATGTCTATGCATGCAACTTGTATTTAGATTTTTCACATTCTGACCTCTGCTGAAGGTCCTTGAGCATTTCGTACAGATGACTTTGCACTGATCATTTGGATCTTGGTTAAAAAATTGCCAGACTGCACTCTTCCTACTAATAGATACCTTTTCAGGCATTGCACACTGAGCTACTTTAACCGGATGGCCACGCTGTCCTACAACTGTTTTTGGTTTTGACACACGTTTTTGGCCAGATACGGGCCTGCCTGATGAAAGCTGTTGCAATGTTGATGCCTGCTGCGGCTCCTCCTCCTCCGCTTCAGCGCTACTGCCGGCGGCACCCTGTTCCCCCAATGGCTGCCAATCTGGGTCAACAACTGGGTCATCTATCACCTCCTCTTCAATGTCCTCTGCACCTTCCTCTGTGTCACCGTGTAAGCCGGTGCTAGAGCGTTCGGGACGGGGCCCAATATTCTCATCAGGGTCAGATTCTGGCTCAGTACACTGCGAGGGCAATGTTGTGATCTGAGTAAATGGAACAGCATAATAATCTAGCTGTGGCTGTGCATCTGTGCACTCCATGTCCGATTCATCTTGTAATGGGCATGGCCTGTTAACAATTTCCCTTTCTAACCCAGGCACGGTATGTGCAAAGAGCTCCATGGAGTAACCTGTTGTGTCGCCTGACGCATCCTTCTCTGTTGTTCTGGGTGAAGGACACAAGGAAGCGACCTGTTCCTGACCGGGAGCATCCACTGACGACGCACTGCTTTTAAATTTTGCACTTTCCGAAGAGGAGGTGAAAGAGCTAGAGGCAGAGTCAGCAAGGAAAGCCAAAACTTGTTCCTGCTGCTCCGGCTTTAAAAGCGGTTTTCCTTATTCCCAGAAAAGGGAGCGTTTGAAGCCTTGTGTAGCCAGACGATGACGCTGGCTCAACAACTCGAGACTTGGGTGCTATACTTTTCCCACGACCACCTGATGCTCCACCACCACTACCATCATTACCAGCTGGCAATGACCGCCCACGGCCACGAACTCTTCCACCAGACTTCCTCATTCTTGGAAAAATGTAACCAAACTAACAAACGTTATATGGTACTGTAAAACCAGTTATAAGGTGTGCATAAACTTGTTGTAAGTTTAAATCTCCCTTTATAGGTGTGTGAGACTGCTGGGAAAATCAGGCCCTCTGTATTACACTACAGAGTTTGAGTGGCAGAAAGTGGATGACAGATGCCACAAACAGGACTGACGCAGATGCACTCAGTGGCAATACAAATCTCCCTTTTTTATGTGTGGGAGACAGCAGGAAAAAATCAGGCCCACTGTATTACACTACAGTTTGAGTGGCAGAAAGTGGATGACAGATGCCACAAACAGGACTGACGCAGATGCACTCAGTGGCAATACAAATCTCCCTTCTTTATGTGTGCAAGACAGCAGGAAAAAAATCAGGCCCACTGTATTACACTACAGTTTGAGTGGCAGAAAGTGGATGACAGATGCCACAAACAGGACTGACGCAGATGCACTCAGTGGCAATATAAATCTCCCTTTTTTGTGTGGGAGACAGCAGGAAAAAATCAGGCCCACTGTATTACACTACAGTTTGAGTGGCAGAAAGTGGATGATAGATGCCACAAACAGGACTGATGCAGATGCAGTCAGTGGCAATATAAATCTCCCTTTTTATGTGTGGGAGACAGCAGGAAAAAATCAGGCCCACTGTATTACACTACAGTTTGAGTGGCAGAAAGTGGATGACAGATGCCACAAACAGGACTGACGCAGATGCACTCAGTGGCAATATAAATCTCCCTTTTTTATGTGTTGGAGACAGCAGGGAAAAATCAGGCCCACTGTATTACACTACAGTTTGAGTGGCAGAAAGTGGAAGACAAATGCCACAAACAGTTCTGACGCAGATGCACTCAGTGGCAACACAAATCTCCTTTTTTATGTGTGGGAGACAGCAGGAAAAAATCAGGCCCACTGTATTACACTACATTTTAAGTGGCAGAAAGTGGATGACAGATGCCACAAACAGGACTGACGCAGATGCACTCAGTGGCAATATAAATCTCCCTTTTTTATGTGTGGGAGACAGTAGGAAAAAATCAGGCCCACTGTATTACACATCACAGTTTGAGTGGCAGAAAGTGGTTGGCAGATATATCAAAAAATACAAGGGCTGTAGTAGAATTTCAATCTCCCTACAATGATCAAAGCACAAGTATGCCAGCAATAAAAAGGACTGCTGCACACAAGAGTGTGGACAAAGAAACAAGAGAACTGTGCAGAAAGAAGGAGCAACAGGATTTTTGCTTTGAAAAAAGCAGTTGGTTTGCACAGCGGCGTACAAACAGCAATGCAGCTATCATGGAGCCTTATAAGGCAGCCTTATAAGCTACAGAGCTGATGCACAGAAATCTAGCCTCCACTGTCCCTGCAAGGAAAAGGTGGTGTTGGACAGTGGAAATCGCTAAAGCACAAGCGGTTAGGGGGTTAATATTCCCTTCCTAACAATATCCCTGCTTCAGACGAAGCTACAGCAACCTCTCCCTATGCTCCGATCGGCAGAAGTAAGATGGCGGTCGGCGTGCACGCCCCTTTATAGCCCCTGTGACGCCGCAGAAAGCAAGCCAATCACTGTAATGCCCTTCTCTAAGATGGTGGGGACTGAGACCTATGTCATCACGCTGCCCACACTCTGCGTCCACCTTCACTGGCTGAGAAATGGTGCAGAACGCGTCATATGAAACGCGACTTTGGCGCGAAGATCGCCGACCGCGTGGCCGATCCCACACTGGGATCGGCTCGGGTTTCACGAAACCCAACTTTGCCGAAAGTCGGCGACTTATGAAATTGACCGATCCGTTTCGCTCAACCCTAGTGGCCACTTCTGTTTTCTGTGGCCATTTCATGGAAGCTTTGCGAATCTCTTCCCATCTGTCAGCATCACCGACACCTCTCCTGATTAGTAGACCTGGCGTGACATCATATGTGTGTCATGCTGAAACTATTATGTCATGCCAGGCCTACAAATCAGAACAGGCACCATGGATTACAGCAGGTAGAAAGGCAGTTCATGGAGCTCATGTTCAGTGGCTATGACCTTCTAGCTCAGCCAATGGACCTGTGAATCATCGCTGATCTCCAATATTTTGCAATGCTCACTAAAATAATCAAGATATTGAAAATAATTAAGAAAAGTTTTCCTGGTGATATAACGTCAACAGAATGCTGTCACCACTGATCCTGAGGTGGGGATGTCATAGCTGGCACATCACGGTACCTTTCTTGATGACGTAGAAGTTCTTCCTGCAAGGTTCTCACACCTGTCCAAAAATTAAAACATTCATAAATCACGTAGAAAATTGAGAGTGAAGAGCAGACAATTTGACCAAATGAAGTGCTTAATCTTAAACCGCTTCCCTTAAAGGTACCGTCACACTAAGCGACGCTGCAGCGATACCGACAACGATCCGGATCACTGCAGCGTCGCTGTTTGGTCGCTGGAGAGCTGTCACACAGACAGCTCTCCAGCGACCAACTATGCCGGTAACCAGGGTAAACATCGGGTTACTAAGCGCAGGGCCGCGCTTAGTAACCCGATGTTTACCCTGGTTACCAGCGTAAAAGTTAAAAAAAAACAAACACTACATACTTACCTTCCGCTGTCTGTCCCTCGGCGCTCTGCTTCTCTGCCCTGTGTAAGCACAGCGGCTGGAAAGCACATCGGTGACGTCACCGCTCTGCTTTCCGGCCGCTGTGCTTACACAGGGCAGAGAAGCAGAGCGCCGAGGGACAGACAGCGGAAGGTAAGTATGTAGTGTTTGGGTTTTTTTTACTTTTACGCTGGCAACCAGGGTAAACATCGGGTTACTAAGCGCGGCCCTGCGCTTAGTAACCCGATGTTTACCCTGGTTACCAGCGAAGACATCGCTGAATCGGTGTCACACACGCCGATTCAGCGATGTCAGCAGGAAGTCCAGCGACGAAATAAAGTGCTGGACTTTCTGCAGCGACCAACGACATCACAGCAGGATTCTGATCGCTGCTGTGTGTCAAACTGAACGATATCGCTAGCCAGGACGCTGCAACGTCACGGATCGCTAGCGATATCGTTTAGTGTGACAGTACCTTTAGCCTCAAAGAGGGAGGGTGGGTCTTGTTGCTGTGTGTTAACAGCTCAGGAGAGTAAAAGAATGAGAGCATTATGAGTACTCTATTTTAAGGACATGTCTGACCCCTCCTGTCGGGAAAACCCATTTAATACTCAGGAAGGTGAGGAGATTGGATTTACACCTACGCTCAAGGATCCTAGTGGAACACTTTTTTAAGACTTCATTTGGGAATTACCAGTAATCGCCGTTTCATATTCAAACTTAAACCTATGCAGAAAATAACACTATATGAGAAGAAAACTAACTTTCATCCTCAGATTTCTAACTTCTTGAACATTATAGTGTCATAGTTCTTTATAATATCCCCATATTTACTGTACACAACTACAATCACAGTTATTTGTCCAGCCATGTTTACTAGTCAGACGTACAAAAAAAACATAATGAGTAACAATTCACAAGACGTGAAAACCCTGGATTTGTGAAGTGTTTTTCGGATAAATGAAGTTGGAGACTTACATAAATGAGTCACAACATGTCCATTAAGGGAACTTTACAAGTACCATCAACAGCAGCTGAATAAGAAGAAATGCATTTAGTGTCAGGGAAAATGAGAATCTTGTTGTGCTCAGCTCCTGCTTAATCACTACAAGCTCTTACCTTAGGAAGATGTTGTGCATTTTTCATAATATCACATGCTAAAAATAATCCTAAAGGGTAGGCTTTGACCTACAAAACAATGAGAAATGTTTGTGACTCAGCACCATTGTGGGGGATATAATTGACAACTTAGAAAGAGTTATATATAGTTATCCATCTCCCCGAGTGCGAGAAGATTATAGTCTTTTTTTACTGTTTGTGAAGGGAGAAAGTTATAAAAGCGGTTTGCTCAGAACTCCCATTGTGCTCAAGGCATTAAGCCTCTTCACAGAATGTATCATAGAATTGTATAAATCGCAAATCCTTAATAAAATGTTATCACAATTATTTTAAAGGCCTCATGTATATGAAAATACTGTTTCCTGTGAATACAGCCACTTCACAGCAGGTATTAACTTACAATTTCATATTCTTTACCCATAGGTGGTCTATATATAGCACTTTGTCCTCCTCAATATGGTATGCCAGAAAAAGGGCATTATGGAAATTTGCTGGTTTCTTGTGATGGTTCTTATGATGCTTTTCTTGAGTTAACTGACAGTTCACAATGGAGTATTTGTCTGAGTGTGGCAGGTTTTCATGCACTTCCCTTTTCCATCCAACTGCACACAGTTGTGCTCAAAGGTTTACATACCCTGCCAGAATTTTTGCTTTTTTGGCCTTCTTTGAGAGAATATGAATGATAGCACCAAAACATTTTTCTCCACTCATGGTTAGTGGTTGGGTGAAACCATTTATTGTCAAACTACTGTGGTTTCTCTTTTTAAATCATAATGACAACCCAAAACATCCAAATGACCCTGATCAAAAGTTCACATGCTCTGGTGATTTTGGCCTGATAACATGCACAGAAGTTAACACAAATGGGTTTGAATGGCTACTAAAGGTAATATCCTCACCTGTGACCTGTTTGCTTGTAATCAGTGTGTATGCATAAAAGCTGAGTGAGTTTCTGGGATCCAGAAAGACTCTTGCATCTTTAATCCAGGCACTGATGTTTCTGGATTGTGAGTCATGGGGAAAGCAAAAGAATTGTCAATGGATCTACGGGAAAAGGAAGTTGAACTGTATAAAACAGGAAAGGGATACAAAAAGATATCCAAGGAATTGATAACGCCAGTCAGCAGCGTTCAAACTGTGATTAACAAATGGAAAATCAGGGGCTCTGTAAAAACAAAAACCACGGACAGGTAGACCAACAAAAATGTCATCCACAACTGCCAGGAAAATTGTTTGAGGTGCCAAGAAAAACCCACAAATAACATCAGCTGAAATTCAGGACTCTCTGAAAACTAGTAGTGTGGCTGTTTCAAGATGCACAATAAGGAGGCACTTGAAGAAAAATTATGCTGCATGGTCGAGTCACTAGAAGAAAGCCCTTACTGCACAAATGCTACAAAGTATCTTGCCTACAATACGCAAAACAGTACAGCGACAAGCCTCAAAACTTCTGGAACAAGGTAATTTGGAGTGATGAGACCAAAATTAAACTTTTTGGCCACAACCAAAAATGTGACATTTGGAGGGAGGTCAACAAGGCCTATGATGAAAGGAACACCATTCCTACTGTACAGCATGGAGGTGGATGGCTGATGTTTTGAGGATGTGTGAGCTATAAAGCCAGAGGAAACTTGGTCAAAATTGAAGGAAAGATTAATGCAGCATGTTATCAGCAAATACTGGAGGCAATTTTTCACTCATCAGCCTGGAAGCTGCACATGGGACATGCTTGTACCTTCCAACATGACAACAATCAAAAACGCAAGGCCAAGTCGACCTGTCATTGGCTACAGTAGAACAAAGTGAAGGTTCTGGAGTGGCCATCTCAGTCTCCTGACCTCAATATCATTGAGCCACTCTGGGGAGATCTCAAGCACACAGTTCATGCTAGACAGCCCATGAATTTACAGGAATTGGAGGCTTTTTGCAAAGAGTCGGCAGCTTTATCATCTGAGAAAATAAAGAACTTCATCCACAAAACCACAAAAGACTTCACGCTGTCATTGATTTTAGAGGGGCAATATACAGTATTAGCAAATGGGGTATAGGAACTTTTCATAAGGGTCATTTGGATGTTTCGGGTTGTCTGTTGTGAATTCTATTGTAGGGCTCCCTCCTGTGGTCATGAATGGTACTTCGGCTGGTTCTATCCATGGTCTTCCTCTGGTGACTGTGGGTGTTTCTGAGTTTCCTTCCACAGGTGACGAGGTTAATTCGTTAGCTGGATGCTCTATTTAACTCCACTTAGATCTTTGCTCCATGCCACCTGTCAATGTTCCAGTATTGGTCTAGTTCACTCCTGGATCGTTCTTGTGACCTGTCTTCCCAGCAGAAGCTAAGTTCCTGCTTGTTTTTCTTTGGTTTGCTATTTTTCTGTCCAGCTTGCTATTTTTATTGTTGTCTTGCTTGCTGGAAGCTCTGGGACGCAGAGGGAGCGCCTCCGCACCGTGAGTCGGTGCGGAGGGTCTTTTTGCGCCCTCTGCATGGTCTTTTTGTAGGTTTTTGTGCTGACCGCAAAGCAACCTTTCCTATCCTCAGTCTGTTCAGTAAGTTGGGCCTCACTTTGCTAAATCTATTTCATCTCTGTGTTTGTATTTTCATCTTTACTCACAGTCATTATATGTGGGGGGCTGCCTTTTCCTTTGGGGAATTTCTCTGAGGCAAGGTAGGCTTTATTTTTCTATCTTCAGGGCTAGCTAGTTCCTTAGGCTGTGCCGAGTTGCATAGGGAGCATTAGGAGCAATCCACGGCTATTTCTAGTGTGTGTGATAGGATTAGGGATTGCGGTCAGCAGAGTTCCCACGTCCCAGAGCTCGTCCTTTATTATCAGTAACTATCAGGTCATTCCGTGTGCTCTTAACCACCAGGTCAATTATTGTCCTGATCACCAGGTCATAACAGTACAGGTGGCCCAAAGTACTAATACATCTCAATAGAGGGATAAGAGAAGTTCTGAGACCATTTTTTTTCTTTGCAGTGTGTTTTGTCTCTCTTTTCCCCTTTACCTCTGGGTGGTTCAGGATACAGGTGTAGACATGGACATTCAAGGTCTGTCCTCTTGGATTTCTGTTTTTTGGGGTTCATTTTTTCCCCTTCTACTATCGAGATGGACCCTGTTAAAGTCCAGGCCATTTACAATTGGACTCAGCCGACATCTGTGAAGAACCTGCAAAAGTTCCTGGGCTTTGCTAATTTTTATCAGCGCTTCATCGCTAATTTTTCTAGTGTTGCTAAACCGTTGACTGATTTGACCAAGAAGGGTGCTCATGTGGTCAATTGGTCTTCTGCAGCTGTAGAGGCTTTTCAGGAGTTGAAGCGTCGTTTTTCTTCTGCCCCTGTGTTGTGCCAGCCAGATGTTTCGCTCCCGTTTCAGGTTGAGGTTGATGCTTCTGAGATTGGAGCAGGGGCTGTTTTGTCGCAAAGAAGTTCTGATGGCTCGGTGATGAAGCCATGTGCTTTCTTTTCTAGAAAGTTTTCGCCTGCTGAGCGTAATTATGATGTTGGTAATCGAGAATTGTTGGCCATGAAGTGGGCATTCGAGGAGTGGCGTCATTGGCTTGAAGGAGCCAAGCATCGCGTGGTGGTCTTGACAGATAACAAGAATTTGACTTATCTTGAGTCTGCCAAACGGTTGAATCCGAGACAGGCTCGATGGTCGTTATTTTTCTCCCGTTTTGATTTTGTGGTTTCGTACCTTCCGGGCTCTAAGAATGTGAAGGCTGATGCCCTGTCAAGGAGTTTTGTGCCTGACTCTCCGGGTGTTCCTGAGCCGGCGCATATTCTCAAAGAGGGGGTAATTTTGTCTGCCATCTCCCCTGATTTGCGGCGGGTGCTGCAAAAATTTCAGCTGCCCATTCCTTGTTTATACTCCCCCGTGCCGTGAAGATAATGTTTCAATAAAGGAACCAGTTCTGAAGATTGGTGAGTGCTGCCGTATACTTCTTGCTTGCGAAACTAAACTAAAGGCAAACAAAAAAACCCATGATTTGCTGACTTTGGGCCAATCCTGAGCTTCGCCTCAGTCTAAACATTTTCTGGGGCACATGCATAGGCATGCCATCAGGGTGCCAATTTTTAAAAAAAATAAAGCTCAAAGTAAGTTAAAATCATGAAAGAAGCAATACTTAAATAACCAAATCCATTGCAGCTTCTATTATATTGCTATAAATTCTGGCTTTACTTCCTGCTGCATCGATAACAACTCCAACAAGGGACATGTTACTGCTCAGAGTAATAATTGACTGCAGTGGTCATATGTCCCTGTGTTCAGACATTATCGCTTCGGCAGGGAGTAGAGGCTGAATGGGGACTACACAACATCAGAAGAGGAGTAGCAAGGGATCAGTGATGTGAGTAGTGCTTCTTTATTAAAAAAAAATTGGGTTTCTTTTGTGAATTTTTAAATTAAAAAACAAACAGCATAAATAATCCAATACTCCCTCCCCCATGATTTATGCAGCAGAAAAGATTTACAGTGCATTGTCAGCATTTCGACCTTTTCAAAGAATAGATATGCAAAAGTACTTACATATGACTGCACATAGAGATTACTAATCAATGTAGCTAGAATAACAAATCATACTGAATATACATAAGAAGTGAACGAGCCAGCACACAGATCCATATAATATGTATATTATCTTTAATATTGGTAGAGCATTCGTTGACCACAATACTGTCAGTAAAAAATAAAACCATTGCCTTCATTACTTTGAAACCAGGCGTCTAAGTGAAAAACCAATGCAGGGTTGCCAATCGTCCAGAAATCCAAGGACAGTCTGTAAAAATAGGGCACTTTTTTGACCTGTCCATAAAAAAATGTAAGGTGTCCGTGATTTTTTTGAAGCTGAAGAAACCTATGCAGATTTGATTGTAACCATCATCATTTTAGATTTTAGAGTGAATACAGCTGAAGTCTCTTATCAGAATTATGGGCTGTAGACATGAATCACTCATAATCATAAAGATTTATTATGGTAGTCCAATGCGTCCATAAAACATATGGTCTGCCTGATTTTTTTGGTAAACTGTCCAGGAAAAAATGAAGTCTAGTTGGTGACCATGTTATACTGTAAATTATACAAGGCCCATTTGGATGCTAACTAAGTCTCTATAGACAACATCTGGGGTGTTTATCCTACAACATCATATCTTTTAACTAATCTCCGCAACCTATTTTCTGTAGACCCACTTCTCAAAATTTAGTAACCAGTTAACTTTATTTATCTATTCCCTGAGAGCAGAACTTTTTCATCAGTCCAGTGCTGTACTATTAATTGTACATGTACGCCATTCTTGCAATTGCTATCATTTCCAGCTCAGGTCTTTGGTATCCTCAACATAGCTTAATTTGCACATAAATATTGTACCACTAGTCTTGTCCAGCCATGACCCTCCTGGAAAGATTATATTTCCTGATCTCATTTCACCCTCTTCCACAGAGGGAATTTCTCTATCTACAGATCTAAAAAATCGTATATAGAAATAGTGAATTCAGTTGAAATCTCCAATTTCCCTATCATATTTGCCACCTTATTAGGGTCATCAATACCACTGCCCCTCCAGAAACACTGTGCTGAAGGCATGAGTAAGTTGAAGGTATTTATAGAAGTTGCTAATGTCTATAGCAAATTCAGACTGCAAATAATAGAAGGATTTAAAAGTATCATCTATATCTATTTGTTTCCCTCCTTCTCTCCAATATTCCAAACTCTTCAAGTGAAAGAAGTGGGCAGCCATAAATTATCTCAAAGAAATTTAAACGGGGTAACACCTTTGATGGATTAGAAATCACCTATTTTTCGCCATACTTAATTTACAGAAAGGTAGGAGATTTTAAACCTAATCATCTCCATGGCCTTTTATAAATAGCAAGTCTTTGGAATAGGAATAAACACACATCTTGTCCAGTCTTTGGGCCATTTACCAGGTGAACATATCTGTTGACACAGGCATGTGATGAAATCCACTGCTGCTTCAAAAGACTTTATTAGTTCAATTGGAACATTGTCATATCCAGGTGCTTTGTTTTTCGACAAAACCTTTATTGCAGCAATGATTTTGTCTTTCAAGATGTTCGGTTGCTATCATTTCCAGTCCCCGTTTCATCCTGTATCACTGAGTCATTCATCTACAGGTGCTCCATGTATTCTTTCCATCTTTCCTTAATCTGAGCTGGCTCAGTAAGTGTTTTCCTGTTGTCATCTTTGAACATTCCCACTCTTTGTTGATTGTCTCTTCAGAGAGGAAGAGGACTAGAACTCTAGTGCCACCTATTGGAAGTAGCAATCCTAACAGTCAATGTCGACTCTTTAACGAGCCTTGTCACATGACTTAGGATAATAGCCAAACCAGAATCTCAATTTGCAGACACCGTGTTTCGGGGTACTGCCCCTCGTCAGTGCAAAGTGGAGATCTGGTTTGGCTGATTGAGAGGCATCTGACCAGGATCCAAGAAGTATCGTTTCTCCTCACTCTCTGCAAGGAGAAATGATACTTCTTGGATCCCACTCTTTGTTGTAATTTTTGCAGTATCTCTTTAATCTTTTGCTATTCCTTACTGGACTTGCCCTTCAGATGTTTGCTATCTATCTCTGTACATATCTTTTGGTAATAAAGTTCTTTGTCTACTCGAATTGCTTTGCTTAGTCTTTTACTGATGTTGTCTGTGTCCTGTTTGTTACCTTTTGCCATTCGTCTTTCTTCAATGAGCTTTAGAATCTCTTCTGTTAACCATGGCTTCGTGGATCTCTCCTACCTCTTGTTTATTGTTTTTGTGGCTTCTTCAGTAATAATATTCTTTATATGTGTCCATAATTCCTCAGACTTTCTTTTATCCATGTCCAGTAATGTAAATCGGTTGTGCAGACCGCTCCAAAAACTTCAGGTATGTTGGTCAAATCGAAGCTGGAAACAACCTGTTGTCTAGTTTGTTTGCGCAGCTTGACTGTAATCTTTGCTGTCAAAAGTTCATGATCAGTTCCAGTCAGTTCCTTGTTTTCATGGTAACGATCTACGACCTCCACACCTAAACACACATTTAGTCAATCTGATTCTTATAGGCCCCATTCGGTATTGTCCTTGTAAAGAGAGTCCGTTTATGACTTTGGAAGCAGGTGTTAAAGATGGACAGTTGATTTGCTGAACAAAAGCCAGTGAATCTTCTTCCAGTCTCTCTTTGTTCACGAAGTACAAAGTTTCCAACAATGATTCCATGTTTGCCATGGCCCACTTTGGCATTCAAGTTTCCCAATGAGGATGTCCTGTTTTGCCATCTTGTTGATTTGTTCTTGAACTTGTTAGTAGGATAGCTCAACATCCTCCTCCTCTGCATCTGTTGTTGGTGAGTAGACTTATAAATCTGTGACATTAATTGCCACTCCTTGTAGTGCTATTAAGCTGACTATCACTGACTGCATTGTATTTCAGGAGAGTGCTGGCCAATCTTCGATTGAGTATAAAAGCGACACCATTTCTTCTTCTGTTATCACTGCCAGAATAGTAGACCCGATGTTCGTTTGACTGGAAATGTCCAGATTTAGTGCACTTTAGTTCTCTAATTCTGAGCAAGTCAAGTATTGTTCTATCCATTTCGGCTTTGGCGGTTTTGAGTTTGCCTTGATTCATGGTTCGTACATTCCAAGTTCCGAACATTATGATATCTCTGCAGCTTTTGAGCTTCCCTTTTGATTAAGTCATATCAGCTCCAAGACTCTTTACGGCTTTGATCCTAGCCCGTCATGTCATTGGCCATACACAGGTCGATCATCGGCTTTACCCCAATAGCTAGTTGAATGCCTTTCAACCTAGGGGTGCATCTTCCAGCACTATATCAAATTCCTTAAGCTGTATTCTTTATCAAGTTTTCTTTACATAATATGGAAGTAGATGTCCAGGCCTCTTTTCTGTGCAGTAATGTGGCTGCTGTGAAGGAGTCACACTGAATCAGATTTGTATGTTGCCAATACAAACAGTCTCATCGAGCAACTTCCTGATGCCGATGCTGACATTGGGCAGTATGCTTAGTTTGATTCCTCAGTTAAAACCTGTCTGCCTGGAGTGTCCCTGATGGCAAAATACATTGCCGATGCCATGGCTTTTAACATCACTGATATACACAAATACACGAAAAATGCACAATACAGACATAAAAAACAATACATGCATCAAATACACACTACAAATACACAATACAGACAGAAAATACACAAAGAACTCAAAAACACAATACAGACGTCAAATATGCAATAACACTTCAAGTACACATAACAAATACACACAGAAAATACACTATACAAACAATAAATACACAGTATGGACATCAGATGCACAATACAGACATTAAACTCAATACAGACAACAAATACAGAAAACACCCAAAAATACATTGTAACTCATCACTATACAGTGCTAAAATAAAGTGATCAAATAATGATCAAATACCAGTATACAGTGAAACAATTTCCAACAATATACAGTGCCCAAAAATGTACCCAAAAATCTCATCAATTAATACCAGTATACAGTGCTCAAAAAATACCAGTATACCAAAAATATCAATTTGTACCAAAAAATCCCAACAACTAATTCCAACATACAGTGCTAAAAAATACCCCCCAAAAGTCCAGTATACAGTGCTCAAATAATGTTAACAAAAATCCCAATGTCATAGCGATAGTCTGGGCTAGAGCACACAAACATTAGGTGCCCCCAGACAAATCAGATAAGCTCCATAGAATACATATATGAGCAGGAGGAAAAAGGAGCATACAGTATAGATTTATTTAAACAAGTGTCTTTATTAGTACAAAAATGTTAAAATAGTAGTACATTCCATTAATGGGCATAACCCAGTCAAGCACAGAAAGGAGGACTACCCCCCGTTACCCCCATATGTCCATACATAAACCATAACAGAGGGGCAATAGAAAAAAGCCCCACATAGAAAATAGAGTGGCAGGCAAGCCTAAATGTATCTAGGCCAGTACAATAGCCAAGAAACAGGCTATGCTAATGATAGTATGTAATGCATAATAGCGTTATAGGTATCATAGATAGGCTTACCAGTGGAGGGCACAGGAGGGGGGTCCCGCCGGAAGAAAAAAACGCCCCGACGCGCGTTTCACGGCTCTAAAGCGCCGCTTTCTCAGACTGACCCATAGAAGCGCCAGGAAGGCGTGAAACGGCCGTCGTCAGGCCTGCAGCACTCAGTGTTAATGTACCCCCGGCCGTGAAGACTTTTATGTGAGTCAATAAAGAAACTGCTTTGGAAGATCGGTGAGTGCAGCCCTTTTCTTACTCTTCAGCGCTGGATTTATTGTCTGTCTACAGAGGCTTAGCACCCGAGATCAGGCGGCTAGACTCCGGATGCAGGTTAATGTGCTCAGCGATACTTGTGAGCGGTAGTGCGGTCACTCTCTTTTTTCTATATGTTTACACACACATATATACATATACACACATATGTACATACGCAATAAATGTGGCTGCCCTTTGCACAGATATCACATGCAACTAAAATCAAGAAAATACAAACATGATTTAGCAATAGCCAACTCTTTATCGTTCTTCTCCAGTCTTCTGCAAGCTGTTCCCCCTCTGCTTATTAGTTCCTGTAAGAGACTATTTATTTAATCAAAGAACCATATTTGGTTCAGGCTTGGGGAGTTGTGAATGTTGTATAATAATTTGTGTACACAGATCTTTAACCCCTTAGTGACAGAGCCAATTTGGTACTTAATGACCAGGCCAATTTTTGCAATTCTGACCACTGTCACTTTATGAGGTTATAACTCTGGAACGCTTCAACGGATCCCGCTGATTCTGAGATTGTTTTTTCGTGACATATTGTACTTCATGTTAGTGGTAACATTTCTTCGATATTACTTGCGATTATTTATGAATAAAAACGGAAATATGGCGAAAATTTTTAAAATTTTGCAATTTTCAAACTTTGTATTTTTATGCCCTTAAATCAGAGAGATATGTCACGAAAAATAGTTAATAAATAACATTTCCCACATGTCTACTTTACATCAGCACAATTTTGGAAACAAAATTTTTTTTTGTTAGGGAGTTATAAGGGTTAAAAGTTGACCAGCAATTTCTCATTTTTACAACACCATTTTTTTAGGGACCACATCACATTTGAAGTCATTTTGAGGGGTCTATATGATAGAAAATAATGAAGTGTGACACCATTCTAAAAACTACACCCCTCAAGGTTCTCAAAACCACATTCAAGAAGTTTATTAACCCTTTACGTGCTTCACAGGAACTGAAACAATGTGGAAGGAAAAAATGAACATTTAACTTTTTTTTGCAAACATCTTAATTCAGAACCATTTTTTTTATTTTCACAAGTGTAAAACCAGAAATGTAACCATAAATTTTGTTATGCAATTTCTCCTGAATACGCCAATACCCCATATGTGGGGGTAAACCACTTTTTGGGCGCACCGCAGAACTTAGAAGTGAAGGAGCGCCGTTTGACTTTTTCAATGCAGAATTGGCTGGAATTGAGATCGGCGCCATGTCACGTTTAGAGAGCCCCTGATGTGCCTAAACAGTGGAAACTCCCCACAAGTGACACCATTTTGGAAACTAGACCCCTTAAGGAACTTATCTAGATGTGTGGTGAGCACTTTGAACCCCCAAGTGCTTCACAGAAGTTTATAACGTAGAGCCGTGAAAATTAAAAATCGCTTTTGTTTACACAAAAATGATCTTTTCGTCCACAAATTCTTATTTTCACAAGGGTAACAGGAGAAATTAGACCACAAAAGTTGTTGTGCGATTTCTCCTGAATACGTCGATACCCCATATGTGAAGGTAAACCACTGTTTAGGCGCACCGCAGAGCTTGGAAGTGAAGGAGCGCCGTTTTACTTTTTCAATGTAGAATTGGCTGGAATTGAGATCGGACGCCATGTCACGTTTGAAGAGCCCCTGATGTGCCTAAACAGTAGAAATCCCCCACAAGTGACCCCATTTTGGAAACTAGACCCCCCATGGAACTTATCTAGATGTGTGGTGAGAACCTTGAATGCCCAAGTGCTTCACAGAAGTTTATAATGCAGAGCCGTGAAAATAAAAAATATTTTTTTTTCCACAAAAAAGATCTTTTAGCCCCCAAGTTTTTATTTTCACAAGGGTAACAAGAGAAATTGGACCCCAAAAGTTGTTGTCCAATTTGTCCTGAGTATGCTGGTACCCCATATGTGGGGGTAAACCACTGTTTGGGCGCACGGCAGAGCTCGGAAGGAAGGAGCGCCGTTTTGGAATGCAGACTTTGATAGAATGGTCTGCGGGTATTATGTTGCGTTTGCAGAGCCCCTGATGTACCTAACCAGTAGAAACCCTCCACAAGTGACCCCATTTTGGAAATTAGACCCCCCAAGGAACTCATCTAGATGTGTGGTGAGAACTTTGAATGCCCAAGTGCTTCACAGAAGTTTAGAATGCACAGTCGTGAAAATAAAAAATATTTTTTTTTTCCACAAAAAAGATATTGTAGCCCCCAAGTTTTTATTTTCACAAGGGTAACAGGAGAAATTGGACTGCAATAGTTGTTGTCCAATTTATCCCGAGTACGCTGATGTGCCATATGTGGGGGTAAACCACTGTTTGGGTGCACGGCAGAGCTCGGAAGGGAAGGAGCGCCTTTTTGGAATGCAGACTTTGATAGAATGGTCTGTGGGCATTATGTTGCGATTGCAGAGCCCCTGATGTACCTGAACTGTAGTAACCCCCCACAAGTGACCCCATTTTGGAAACTAGACCCCCCCAAGGAACTTATCTAGATGTGTGGTGAGAACTTTGACTGCCCAAGTGCTTCACAGAAGTGTAGAATGCAGAGTCGTGAAAATAAAAAATATTTTTTTTTTCACAAAAAATATATTGTAGCCCCCAAGTTTTTATTTTCACAAGGGTAACAAGAGAAATTGGACCCCAGAAGTTGTTGTCCAATTTATCCCGAGTACGCTGATGCCCCATATGTGGGGGTAACCCACTGTTTGGGCGCTCAGCAGAGCTCAGAACGGAGGGAGCACCATTTGACTTTTTGAGCGCAAAATTGGCTGTCGTGTTTGGAGACCCCCTGATGTACCTAAACAGTGGAAACCCCCCAATTCTAGCTCCAACCCAAACCCCAACACACCCCTAACCCTAATCCCAACCTGATCCATAATCCTAGTCACTAACCCTAACCATAATCACAACCCTTACCCCAAAACAACCCTAATGTCAACCCTAACCATAACCCTAATCAAAACCCTAAATCCAACACACCCCTAATCCTAATCTCAACCCTAACCTCAAACCTAACCCTAATCCCAATACACCCCTAATCACAACCCTAACCTTAACCCTAATCCCAAACCTAACCCTAATCCCAAGCGTAACCCTAATGCCAACCCTAACCCTAATACCAACCCTAATCCAAACCCTAACCCTAATCCCAGCTCTAACCCTAACTTTAGCCGCAACCCTAACCCTAGCCCTAAGGCTACTTTCACACTTGCATCGTTTGGCATTCCGTCGCAATCCGTAGTTTTGGACAAGAAACTGATCCTGCAAATGTGCCCGCAGGATGCGTTTTTTGCCCATAGACTTGTATTGCCGACGGATCGTGACGGATGGCCACACGTCGCGTCCGTCGTGCACTGGATCAGTTGTGTTTTGGCGGAGCATCGGCACAAAAAAACGTTCAATGAAACGTTTTTTTGTACGTCGCAACCGCCATTTCTGACCGCGCATGTGTGGCCGTAACTCCGCCCCCTCCTCCCTAGGACATAGATTGCGCAGCGGTTGCGTTGAAAAACTACAGCTGCTGCCCACGTTGTGCACAATTTTCACAACGTGCGTCGGTATGTCGGGCCGACGCATTGCGACGGCCCCGTACCGACGTAAGTGTGAAAGAAGCCTAACCCTAAATTTAGCCCCGACCCTAACACTAAATTTAGCCCCAACCCTAACCCTAAATTTAGCCCCAACCCTAGCCCTAACCCTAGCCCTATCCCTAACCCTACCCCTAACCCTACCCCTACCCCTAACCCTACCCATGACCCTAACCTAACCCTACCCCTAACCCTACCCCTAACCCTACCCCTAACCCTACCCCTAACCCTACCCTTACCCCTAACCCTAACCCTACCCTTAACCCTAACCCTACCCCTAACCCTAACCCTACCCCTAACCCTACCCCTAACCCTACCCCTAACCCTAACCCTACCCCTAACCCTAATTTTAGCCCCAACTGCTGTTCTCCTGCCGGCCGGCAGATGGAGACAGATGGCGGGCGCACTGGCTGTTCTTCTGCCGGCGGCCAGGAGGAGCAGCAAGAGGATCCGGGGACACAGGTAAGTATTGTAGGGTCCCCGAATCCCCCTATTTCTCTGTCCTCTGATGTGCGATCACATCAGAGGACAGAGAATTACACTTTCCTTTTTTTTTTTCTTTTTTTGCGGTCGCCGGTAAACAGTTATTTACCGGCGATCGCAAAACAGGGGTCGGTAAAACCGACCCCGATCATGCTCTTTGGGGTCTCGGCTACCCCCGGCAGCTGAGACCCCAAAGATTCTCCCGGTGCCGGCCGGCAAGCGCACTGCGCATGCGCCCGCCATTTTGAAGATGGCGGCGCCCACCAGGAGACACGAGGAGCATCGGGGGAGCTAGGTGAGTATTGGGGGGCCACTTGGGACCCCTTTTCTCTGTCCTCCGATGTGCGATCACATCGGAGGACAGAGAAATTAAAAAGAGATTGCATTTTTTTTTTTTGCGATCGCCGGTAAACGGTTAATTACCGGCGATCGCAAATGCGGGGTGGGTTAAAAACCCCCCAAATCATGTTCTCTGGGGTCTCGGCTACAACCGGCAGCCGAGACCCCGGAGAAAATCGGCCTCTGGGGGGCGCTATTTACTTTTTCCAGAGCGCCGTTAATTAACGGCGCTGTGGTTTAAGTACCCTTAGCGGCTGCCGTTAAAAGGCGTATCGGCGGTCGCTAAGGGGTTAAAATAAGTTCACTCTACCCACCACTGATGATGGAAGTTTACATAATAACAAAAATCACTTCCTCTTGATTACTAATAGTTCTGAGGGCAGGGACAGTGATACCATCACTGATTAGGTGCCAGGCTCTCATGAGGCCACGACCTCATGTGAGCCCTTGGAGAGTGAGTGTCGACTAGAGATGAGCGGTGTTCGAATCGAACTGTTCGCCAATTTCAAATTCGAGCTGTTTTGGGCGGTGTTCGAGTCGTTCGTCGAACTTGAACAATTTGCTTAAAATCCGGCTGTTCGAGTTTCTGTTCGTTCACCAAAAGCCTAACTTGATTTGTACATTAAAACTGTTTATCATTGTTAATAGACTGTTTCAGTGTATAGTGGGGGGGGGGGGCGGGGGATAGATCTGTGCTGAAATAATGCCGATCTCCATTTTTTTTTTCTTTCCCGCATTTACAGTGGGGCGCTGCAGTCTCTCAGCCTATCAGCAGTGCACACACACACACAGCAATGTGCATGTGATGCACACAAGCAAGGGCATGTGTCATTGGCTGTGTATGTCACATGTCCTTGCCCTATAAGAACCAGCCATTTTCCCCGCAGCCACCATTTCCTCACTGCTGCAGCTTAGTGTTAGGCTAGTTTCACATTAGCATTTGAATCCGCAGTGTTTAATCCGCAACCACAAATTAAGGAAAACCCGCTTTGAAACGCGTACAAATGCAGCGTTTCTTAGATTCATACATTAACGCATGCGTTTAAAAAACGCGGCATTTTCACGCTTTTCCATGCGTTTTGCATGCGTTTGTGTTTATTGTATGCATGGTGAAAAATTTAACAGAAACAAAATCTAGATAAACAGACACCGCCAATGGCACTACAGTGGGCGTGTATTATGGGATATCTATATATAGACCCTTGGACTGCTGAAATCTTCAAAGTTTGCTACTGTATCCTGTGTCATGATGGATCTTCACATGGAGAGCTTTTATTTCAACCTGGATTTAAGCATCAAGCTGTTTCTTGCCTGTGCGTTTGCTTTGGGAGCAACAAAGAAATAGAGAACGACAGAGAAGGACACGGCGTAGGCATTTTTGGAGACACCCCATTATTGAACTCTGGGAGAGCCGTGAAGTCTACCACACGCTATATGGTGAGCTTAATGCCAACCCGGACAAATTCCCGGAATATACCAGGATGTGTCAAGACTCCTTCCGGGAATTGCTTGGTCGTGTCCAAGGAGACATCCGGAGACAGGACACCCAGCTCCGTAGAGCGATTCCAGCAGAGGAACATCTCCTGGTTACATTAAGGTACGTAATAATTCTAAACAAATGCCAGTCATAGTTATTATTGGTCTGCCATGTATTTGTATTTTCCCTTAGGTCTTTAGCTAAACACACCATAAATGGAATTGATTGTAAATTTATTTTTTTATTCTTATTTCAGATTTCTGGCATCCCTCCACTTTCAGTACCGGCTTGGAATTTCCACCCTGTCTGGAATAGTTGTGGACACCTGCTGGGCTTTGTGGAATGTTCTCCAGGATGAGTTTATACCCCTACCCATGGAGGACATGTGGATTGAAATTGGTGAATAATTCTAGAGTGGTTGTGATTTCCCCAACTGTTTGGGAGCGGTGGATGGAAAGCAAATACGCATTATTAGGGTTGAGCGACCTTGACCTCTTTAGAGTCGAGTCGTGTTTCGCGAAACCCGACTATCTTAGAAGTCGAGTCGAGTGGAATCGGCCGATTATCGCGAAAAGTCGGGTATCGCCCGAAACACGAAACCCAATGCAAGTCAATGGGGGAGCATAGTCGGCAGTGAGTGGAGGCCAGGAAAACACCTACACTGCCCATTTTAATGGCAAAAACATCCATTCTTTTTACTGAAGCTTGTCACCTTATGAAGAGGTAAGCTATAGGCTGGACCACGGTGAGTCATTGGACGTGGTATATCTCGATTTTTCCAAAGCGTTTGATACCGTGCCGCACAAGAGGTTGGTACACAAAATGAGAATGCTTGGTCTGGGGGAAAATGTGTGTAAATGGGTTAGTAACTGGCTTAGTGATAGAAAGCAGAGGGTGGTTATAAATGGTATAGTCTCTAACTGGGTCGCTGTGACCAGTGGGGTACCGCAGGGGTCAGTATTGGGACCTGTTCTCTTCAACATATTCATTAATGATCTGGTAGAAGGTTTACACAGTAAAATATCGATATTTGCAGATGATACAAAACTATGTAAAGCAGTTAATACAAGAGAAGATAGTATTCTGCTACAGATAGATCTGGATAAGTTGGAAACTTGGGCTGAAAGGTGGCAGATGAGGTTTAACAATGATAAATGTAAGGTTATACACATGGGAAGAAGGAATCAATATCACCATTACACACTGAATGGGAAACCACTGGGTAAATCTGACAGGGAGAAGGACTTGGGGATCCTAGTTAATGATAAACTTACCTGGAGCAGCCAGTGCCAGGCGGCAGCTGCCAAGGCAAACAGGATCATGGGGTGCATTAAAAGAGGTCTGGATACACATGATGAGAGCATTATACTGCCTCTGTACAAATCCCTAGTTAGACCGCACATGGAGTACTGTGTCCAGTTTTGGGCACCGGTGCTCAGGAAGGATATAATGGAACTAGAGAGAGTACAAAGGAGGGCAACAAAATTAATAAAGGGGATGGGAGAACTACAATACCCAGATAGATTAGCGAAATTAGGATTATTTAGTCTAGAAAAAAGACGACTGAGGGGCGATCTAATAACCATGTATAAGTATATAAGGGGACAATACAAATATCTCGCTGAGGATCTGTTTATACCAAGGAAGGTGACGGGCACAAGGGGGCATTCTTTGCGTCTGGAGGAGAGAAGGTTTTTCCACCAACATAGAAGAGGATTCTTTACTGTTAGGGCAGTGAGAATCTGGAATTGCTTGCCTGAGGAGGTGGTGATGGCGAACTCAGTCGAGGGGTTCAAGAGAGGCCTGGATGTCTTCCTGGAGCAGAACAATATTGTATCATACAATTATTAGGTTCTGTAGAAGGACGTAGATCTGGGGATTTATTATGATGGAATATAGGCTGAACTGGATGGACAAATGTCTTTTTTCGGCCTTACTAACTATGTTACTATGTTACTATGTAATCGTAATTTAGCTTATAATAATTGGAAGGCATTTGAAATTGGGGGTCATTTGGCTAAAGTTGTGGGGGGTAGGGCTGGTTCAAGTAATTAGTGGGCCCAGGAAATCTGGAACGCGTCACGGCAGTGGAGCAGGGAGAGGAAAGTATTTCAACTTTGCAAGTGCTGTGATCCTGAGCAAGCAGGGGGGGCCCACTCGTTGGCACTGGCACTGGCACAGGGCCCCTCAAAGTACAGCGGTGTGTTTGCACGGCGGGGGCGCCTCCCACCGGCAGCAACACTTTTGCGTACTATGAGAGGCCCTGTGCCAGTGACGTCGCCAACTAGTATTCCTCCCCCCACCTGATGAAGGAACCTGCACTTTCATCTGCACCTTCCTCTTTGTCCCCGTGTAAGGTGGTATGGTATGCGGGAAGAGGAACCTGACTTTCAGCAGGGTCACAATCTTGCAGTGTAGCGTGCACGGGGAATTTAGCGTTATGGGTCAATGTACCAGCAGGCTCATCTATCACTGGCTGGGCAATGGGCAGGATGAGGAGGAAACACAGATATAGGCCCAAAGAATAAAGTGGGCTAAATGCAGTTCAAAATTGGTAACACAGGACTAACCAGGGGGCATTGCAGTGGAGGACAACTGGAATGAGAGGCTGACACAGAGAGTAGGCCCAAATCAGTAAGTAGTCGAAATGCAGTTCAAAATTGGCAACCGTAGTAAACAGGCGGCACAGCTTTGTTCAGTGGAGGAGAACAGCAAGGAGTGGCAGACACCGATAGTAGGCCCCAACCCAACTAGTAGGCCAAATGCAGTCTAACATTAACAACTACTTAACGAGAGCCTGAAAATGGAATTTCAGGACAGGAAACCAGGAGAACAGCAAGGAGTGGCAGACACCGATAGTAGGCCCCAAACCAACTAGTACGCCAAATGCAGTTGTTCCATTTAACCACAATTTAATGAGAGCCTGAAGATAGAAGCTCAGGAAAGGCAACCTGGAGAACACCTTGTAGTGTAACACACCATCTCTCTACACCCCATACCCAATTTGTAGGCCTAATGCAGTGTAGTTTCCAACAACTACTAAACGAGAGCAGGAAGATCGAAGCAATGGCGAGGAAACCTGGGGAACACCTTGGAGTGGAACACACCATCTCTCTACACCCCATACCCAATTTGTAGGCCTAATGCACTGTAGTTTCCAACAAATACTAAACGAGAGCATTAAGATTGCAGCAATGGCGAGGAAACCTGGAGAACACCTTGGAGTGGAACACACCATCTCTCTACACCCCATACCCAATTTGCAGGCCTAATGCACTGTAGTTTCCAACAACTACTAAACGAGAGCAGGAAGATCGAAGCAATGGAGAGGAAACCTGGGGAACACCTTGGAGTGTAACACACCGTCTCTCTACACCCCATACCCAATTTGTAGGCCTAATGCACTGTAGTTTCCAACAACTACTAAACGAGAGCAGAAAGATTGAAGCAATGGAGAGGAAACCTGGGGAACACCTTGGAGTGTAACACACCGTCTCTCTACACCCCATACCCAATTTTTAGGCCTAATGCACTGTAGTTTCCAACAACTACTAAACGAGAGCATTAAGATCGCAGCAATGGCGAGGAAACCTGGGGAACACCTTGGAGTGGAACACACCATCTCTCAACACCCCATACCCAATTTGTAGGCCTAATGCACTGTAGTTTCCAACAACTACTAAACGAGAGCAGGAAGATCGAAGCAATGGAGAGGAAACCTGGGGAACACCTTGGAGTGTAACACACCGTCTCTCTACACCCCATACCCAATTTGTAGGCCTAATGCACTGTAGTTTCCAACAACTACTAAACGAGAGCAGGAAGATCGAAGCAATGGAGAGGAAACCTGGGGAACACCTTGGAGTGTAACACACCGTCTCTCTACACCCCATACCCAATTTGTAGGCCTAATGCAGTGTAGTTTCCAACAACTACTAAACGAGAGCAGGAAGATCGAAGCAATGGAGAGGAAACCTGGGGAACACCTTGGAGTGCAACACACCATCTCTCTACACCCCATACCCAATTTGTAGCCCTAATGCAGTGTAACACACCGTCTCTCTACACCCCATACCCAATTTGTAGGCCTAATGCAGTGTAGTTTCCAACAACTACTAAACGAGAGCAGGAAGATCGAAGCAATGGAGAGGAAACCTGGGGAACACCTTGGAGTAGAACACACCATCTCTACACCCCAGACCCAACTTGTAGGCTGAATGCAGTTTTGTTTTCAACAACTACTTAAGAAGAGCCTGAAGATCAAAGCTCAGAAAAGGCAACCTGGGGAACACTTTGGAGTGGCAGACACTGGTAGTAGGCTGTAAACCCCAAATTTTGGTCCATGGAGTTTATTAAATGTTCCAGGGGTACACAGGCAGCATTGGTGTGGTAAGCGGAGGACAATTTATATTTGGGACTGCAGACAGACTTTGTAGGCTGTCCCCTGTGGACCATGCATCCACAACATTAACCCAGTGCACCGTAATGCACATCTAACCTTTCGTGGACATGCCTACTGGTCCATGCATCTGTTGTCAGGTGCACCTTTCTACTACTAGATAGCCAGAGAGCATGGACAATGCAGATTTTTACATGATGCTGTAGTGCTGGGATGGCTTTTCGCGCAAAAGAAGTGACGACTGGGTAGCTCTTACCGTGGTACAGCGTAGTCCATCTGGGCTTTAAAATTGTAAAATAGAGAAATAAAATTGGCTGTATGCACTTTAAAATAGGTTACAGGGGTACACGGGCGGCAGTGGTCTGGTCAGTGTAGTTGTAGTAGAAAGAAGGGACCGCAGACAGGCTTCGAAGGCCTAACATAACAAATTGGACAGGCTGTAGGCACTTTTACATTGGTTCCAGGGGTACACGGGCAGCAGTACAATGGTCAGTGGAGGCCTAGTGGAAGGAGGGACCGCAGACAGGCTTCGAAGGCCTAACATAACAAAAATAGGGTTGCAGGCAATTTAACATTGGTTCCAGGGGTACACGGGCAGCAGTGGTCTGGTCAGTGTAGTAGTAGTAGAAAGAAGGGACTGCAGACAGGCTTCGAAGGCCTAACATAACAAAATTGGGCTGTTGGCAATTTAAAATTGGTTCCAGGGGTACACGGGCAGCAGTACAATGGTCAGTGGAGGCCTAGTGGAAGGAGGGACCGCAGACAGGCTTCGAAGGCCTAACATAACAAAAATAGGGGTGCAGGCAATTTAACATTGGTTCCAGGGGTACACGGGCAGCAGTGGTCTGGTCAGTGTAGTAGTAGTAGAAAGAAGGGACTGCAGACAGGCTTCGAAGGCCTAACATAACAAAATTGGGCTGTTGGCAATTTAAAATTGGTTCCAGTGGTACATGGGCAGCAGTACAATGGTCAGTGGAGGCCTAGTGGAAGGAGGGACCGCAGACAGGCTTCGAAGGCCTAACATAACAAAAATGTCAATACAATGGTATTGTCAGTGCCAGGCATTGAAGGATGTCAGCGCATAGACTAAACATTGGTGGAGCTGTGAGAGATAATTTTGCAAGTGGTAGAGCACTGTTTGAGCTGGGGGGGAACTGTCTTGCGGCCGGCGGTACAGGCCCAGGGCCCCTCATATTACAACGGTGTGTCTGACGTTGGGTGCGCACCACCACCGCCAGAGACACTTTATTGTACTATGAGGGACCCAGTGGCAGTGCCGTCGACCAAAAGCGGGCACACCCACCTCTTCAGAAAAAAAACAGCACTCTGACGGGTGCTGGCGCCAAGTGGCGATACCACGGCCCCGTGTGGGGAGTTTGGCCATTTAGCGAGGTGTAAACATGTCGTATGCTGGACAATCAGGTGCAGCAAATTACGATATTGGAAAAGTCATTCATAATAGTCCACAGGCAAGACCTTTTCATAGGAAATCTAGGTGTCAGCCAGGCAAGGTGGGGCAAAAGATTTCGAAATCCAGTTGTGGTTCATTTTAATGAAGGTTAGATCATCTACATTTTGGGTAGCCAGACGAGTCCTTTTTTCTGTTAGTATTGAACCTGCAGCACTGAATACTCTTTCTGATAGGACACTAGCTGCCGGGCAAGCAAGCTCCTGCAATGCATATTCTGCCAATTCTGGCCAGGTGTCTAATTTTGATGCCCAGTAATCAAATGGGAATGACGGTTGAGGGAGAACGTCGATAAGGGATGAAAAATAGTTTGTAACCATACTGGACAAATGTTGTCTCCTGTCACTTTGAATTGATGCTGCAGTACCTGTCCTGTCTGCGGTCATAGCAAAATCACTCCACAACCTGGTCAGAAAACCCCTCTGGCCAACGCCACTTCTGATTTCTGCCCCTCTAACACCTCTGGTCTGCTGGCCCCTGCAGCTCGTGTGAGAACGATCACAGGCGCTGTGTGCAGGGAATGCCAGAAGCAAACGGTCAAAAAGAGTTGATTGTTTGGTTGCTAATATTATTTCCAAGTTCTCATGTGGCATTATATTTTGCAATTTGCCTTTATAGCGAGGATCAAGGAGGCAGGCCAACCAGTAATCGTCATCGTTCATCATTTTAGTAATGCGTGTGTCCCTTTTGAGGATACGTAAGGCATAATCCGCCATGTGGGCCAAAGTTCCAGTTCTCAAATCTGCGGTTGTGCTTGGTTGAGGGGCAGTTTCAGGCAAATCCACGTCACTTGTGTCCCTCCAAAAACCAGAACCCGGCCTTGCCGCGCCAACAATTTCCAGTGGCCCCGGAAAAGCTTCCTCATTAAAAATATAATCATCCCCATCATCCTCCTCGTCCTCCTCCTCCTCTTCGCCCGCTACCTCGTCCTGTACACTGCCCTGGCCAGACAATGGGTGACTGTCATCAAGGCTTTCCTCTTCCTCAGCTGCAGACGCCTGATCCTTTATGTGCGTCAAACTTTGCATCAGCAGACGCATTAGGGGGATGCTCATGCTTATTATGGCGTTGTCTGCACTAACCAGCCGTGTGCATTCCTCAAAACACTGAAGGACTTGACAACATGTCTTGAATCTTCGACCACTGCACACCTGACAACTCCATGTCTGCCATCCTACTGCCTGCCCGTGTATGTGTATCCTCCCACAAAAACATAACAGCCCGCCTCTGTTCGCACAGTCTCTGAAGCATGTGCAATGTTGAGTTCCACCTTGTTGCAACGTCTATGATTAGGCGATGCTGGGGAAGGTTCAAAGAACGCTGATAGGTCTGCATACGGCTGGAGTGTACGGGCGAACGGCGGATATGTGAGCAAAGTCCACGCACTTTGAGGAGCAGGTCGGATAACCCCGGATAACTTTTCAGGAAGCACTGCACCACCAGGTTTAAGGTATGAGCCAGGCAAGGAATGTGTTTCAGTTGGGAAAGGGAGATGGCAGCCATGAAATTCCTTCCGTTATCACTCACTACCTTGCCTGCCTCAAGATCTACAGTGCCCAGCCACGACTGCGTTTCTTTCTGCAAGAACTCGGACAGAACTTCCGCGGTGTGTCTGTTGTCGCCCAAACACTTCATAGCCAATACAGCCTGCTGACGTTTGCCAGTAGCTGCCCCATAATGGGAGACCTGGTGTGCAACAGTGGCAGCTGCGGATGGAGTGGTTGTGCGACTGCGGTCTGTGGACGAGCTCTCGCTTCTGCAGGAGGACGAGGAGGAGGAGGAGGGGGTGCGAACGGCTACAGCCAACTGTTTCCTAGACCGTGGGCTAGGCAGAACTGTCCCAAAATTGCTGTCCCCTGTGGACCCTGCATCCACAACATTCACCCAGTGTGCCGTGATGGACACGTAACGTCCCTGACCATGCCTACTGGTCCATGCATCTGTTGTCAGGTGCACCTTTGTGCTCACAGATTGCCTGAGTGCATGGACGATGCGCTCTTTAACATGCTGGTGGAGGGCTGGGATGGCTTTTCTGGAAAAAAAGTGTCGACTTGGTAGCTCGTAGCGTGGTACAGCGTAGTCCATCAGGGCTTTGAAAGCTTCGCTTTCAACTAACCGGTAGGGCATCATCTCTAACGAGATTAGTCTAGCTATGTGGGCGTTCAAACCCTGTGTACGCGGATGCGAGGCTAAGTACTTCCTTTTTCTAACCATAATCTCATGTAGGGTGAGCTGGACTGGAGAGCTGGAGATCGTGGAACTAGCAGGGGTGCCGGTGGACATGGCAGACTGAGAGACGGTGGGAGATGGAATTGTTGCCGCCGGTGCCCTAGATGCAGTGTTCCCTACTACGAAACTGATGATTCCCTGACCCTGACTGCTTTGGCCTGGCAAAGAAACCTGCACAGATACTGCAGGTGGTGCGGAAAATAGTGGCCCTACACTGCCGGAAGGGATGTTGCGTTGATGACTAGCTTCATTGGCCGAGGGTGCTACAACCTTAAGGGACGTTTGGTAGTTAGTCCAAGCTTGCAAATGCATGGTGGTTAAATGTCTATGCATGCAACTTGTATTGAGACTTTTCAGATTCTGCCCTCTGCTTAAGGTAGTTGAACATTTTTGACAGATGACTTTGCGCTGATCAATTGGATGTTGTTTAAAAAAATGCCAGACTGCACTCTTTCTAGCATCGGATACCTTTTCAGGCATTGCAGACTGAGCTTTAACCGGATGGCCACGCTGTCCTCCAACAGGTTTTGGCTTTGCCACGTGTTTTGGGCAAGATACGGGCCCGGCAAATGGAACATGTTGCGATGTTGATGCCTGCTGCGGCCCCTCCTCCTCCGCTTCAGGACTGCTGCCGCCTGCACCCTGTTCTGTTATGAAAGGCAATTCAGTATCACAATGGACATGGAGGTCAGAGCACATACAGTGATCTGACAATAACCCAAAATAATAGAACGAGCTCTGAGACGTGGGAACTCTGCAGACCGCAATCCCTGATCCTCTCCAAACACAACTAGAGGCAGCCGTGGATTGCGCCTAACGCTACCTATGCAACTCGGCACAGCCTGAGAAACTAACTAGCCTGAAGATAGAAAAAATAAGCCTACCTTGCCTCAGAGAAATACCCCAAAGGAAAAGGCAGCCCCCCACATATAATGACTGTGAGTAAGATGAAAAGACAAACGTAGGGATGAAATAGATTCAGCAAAGTGAGGCCCGATATTCTAGACAGAACGAGGATAGGAAAGATAACTTTGCGGTCTACACAAAACCCTAAAGAAAACCACGCAAAGGGGCAAAAAGACCCTCCGTACCGAACTAACGGCACGGAGGTACACCCTTTGCGTCCCAGAGCTTCCAGCAAAACAAATAGACAAGCTGGACAGAAAAAATAGCAACAAATAGCAAAGAAGCACTTAGCTATGCAGAGCAGCAGGCCACAGGAATGATCCAGAGAAACACAAGTCCAACACTGGAACATTGACAGGAAGCATGAATCAAAGCATTAGGTGGGGTTAAGTAGAGAAGCACCTAACGACCTCACCAGATCACCTGAGGGAGGAAACTCAGAAGCAGCAGTACCAGCCTCCTCCACAAACGGAAGCTCCCAGAGAGAATCAGCCGAAGTACCACTTGTGACCACAGGAGGGAGCTCTGCCACAGAATTCACAACAGTACCCCCACCTTGAGGAGGGGTCACCGAACCCTCACCAGAGCCCCCAGGCCGACCAGGATGAGCTACATGAAAGGCACGAACAAGATCGGGAGCATGGACATCAGAGGCAAAAACCCAGGAATTATCCTCCTGAGCATAACCCTTCCATTTAACCAGATACTGGAGTTTCCGTCTTGAAACACGAGAATCCAAGATCTTCTCCACAATATACTCCAACTCCCCCTCCACCAAAACCGGGGCAGGAGGGTCAACAGATGGAACCATAGGTGCCACGTATCTCCGCAACAATGACCTATGGAAGACGTTATGTATGAAAAAAGAATCTGGGAGGGTCAGACGAAAAGACACAGGATTAATAACCTCAGAAATCCTATAAGGACCAATGAAACGAGGTTTAAACTTCGGAGAGGAAACCTTCATAGGAATATGACGAGAAGATAACCAAACCAGATCCCCAACACGAAGTCGGGGACCCACACGGCGTCTGCGATTAGCGAAACGTTGAGCCTTCTCCTGGGACAAGGTCAAATTGTCCACTACATGAGTCCAAATCTGCTGCAACCTGTCCACCACAGTATCCACACCAGGACAGTCCGAAGACTCAACCTGTCCTGAAGAGAAACGAGGATGGAACCCAGAATTGCAAAAAAATGGCGAAACCAAGGTAGCCGAGCTGGCCCGATTATTAAGGGCGAACTCAGCCAAAGGCAAAAAGGACACCCAGTCATCCTGATCGGCAGAAACAAAGCATCTCAGATAGGTTTCCAAGGTCTGATTGGTTCGTTCGGTCTGGCCATTAGTCTGAGGATGAAAAGCCGAGGAAAAAGACAAGTCAATGCCCATTCTACCACAAAAGGCTCGCCAAAACCTCGAAACAAACTGGGAACCTCTGTCAGAAACGATATTCTCTGGAATGCCATGCAAACGAACCACATGCTGGAAGAACAATGGCACCAAATCAGAGGAGGAAGGCAACTTGGACAAGGGTACCAGATGGACCATCTTAGAAAAGCGATCACAGACCACCCAAATGACTGACATCTTTTGAGAGATGGGAAGATCTGAAATAAAATCTATAGAGATATGTGTCCAAGGTCTCTTCGGGACCGGCAAGGGCAAAAGCAACCCACTGGCACGAGAACAGCAGGGCTTAGCCCGAGCACAAATCCCACAGGACTGCACAAAAGAACGCACATCCCGCGAAAGAGAGGGCCACCAAAAAGATCTAGCCACTAACTCTCTGGTACCAAAGATTCCAGGATGACCAGCCAACACCGAACAATGAACCTCAGAGATCACTTTATTTGTCCACCTATCCGGGACAAACAGTTTCTCCGCTGGACAACGATCAGGTTTATTAGCATGAAATTTTTGCAGCACCCGCCGCAAATCAGGGGAGATGGCAGACACAATTACTCCTTCCTTGAGGATACCCGCCGGCTCAGATAAACCCGGAGAGTCGGGCACAAAACTCCTAGACAGAGCATCCGCCTTCACATTTTTAGAGCCCGGAAGGTACGAAATCACAAAGTCAAAACGGGCGAAAAACAGCGACCAACGAGCCTGTCTAGGATTCAAACGCTTAGCAGACTCGAGATAAGTCAGGTTGTTATGATCAGTCAATACCACCACGCGATGCTTAGCTCCTTCAAGCCAATGACGCCACTCCTCGAATGCCCACTTCATGGCCAGCAACTCTCGGTTGCCCACATCATAATTCCGCTCAGCAGGCGAAAACTTCCTGGAAAAAAGAGCGCATGGTTTCATCACTGAACAATCAGAACCTCTCTGCGACAAAACAGCCCCTGCTCCAATCTCAGAAGCATCAACCTCGACCTGGAACGGAAGAGAAACATCAGGTTGACACAACACAGGGGCAGAAGAAAAACGACGCTTCAACTCTTGAAAAGCTTCCACAGCAGCAGAAGACCAATTGACCAAATCAGCACCCTTCTTGGTCAAATCGGTCAATGGTTTGACAATACTAGAAAAATTGCAGATGAAGCGAAGATAAAAATTAGCAAAGCCCAGGAACTTTTGCAGACTTTTCAGAGATGTCGGCTGAGTCCAATCATGGATGGCTTGGACCTTAACAGGATCCATCTCGATAGTAGAAGGGGAAAAGATGAACCCCAAAAATGAAACCTTCTGCCCCCCAAAGAGACACTTTTATCCCTTCACAAACAAAGAGTTAGCACGCAGGACCTGAAAAACCGTTCTGACCTGTTTCACATGAGACTCCCAATCATCCGAGAAGATCAAAATGTCATCCAAGTACACAATCAGGAATTTATCCAGGTACTCTCGGAAGATGTCATGCATAAAGGACTGAAACACTGATGGAGCATTGGCAAGTCCGAATGGCATCACTAGATACTCAAAATGACCCTCGGGCGTATTAAATGCAGTTTTCCATTCATCGCCTCGCCTGATTCGCACCAGATTATACGCACCACGAAGATCAATCTTGGTGAACCAACTAGCCCCCTTAATCCGAGCAAACAAATCAGATAACAATGGCAAGGGGTACTGAAATTTAACAGTGATCTTATTAAGAAGGCGATAATCTATACAAGGTCTCAGCGAACCATCCTTTTTGGCTACAAAAAAGAACCCTGCTCCTAATGGCGACGATGACGGGCGAATATGCCCCTTCTCCAGGGATTCCTTCACATAACTGCGCATAGCGGTGTGCTCAGGCATGGATAAATTAATCAGTCGACCTTTTGGGAATTTACCACCAGGAATCAAATTCATAGCACAATCACAATCCCTATGCGGAGGTAGGGCATCGGACTTGGGCTCATCAAATACATCCCGGTAATCAGACAAGAACTCTAGAACCTCAGAAGGGGTGGATGACGAAATTGAGAAAAATGGAACATCACCATGTACCCCCTGACAACCCCAGCTGGACACCGACATGGATTTCCAATCCAATACTGGATTATGGGCTTGTAGCCATGGCAACCCCAACACGACCACATCATGCAGATTATGCAACACCAGAAAGCGAATATCCTCCTGATGTGCAGGAGCCATGCACATGGTCAGCTGGGTCCAGTATTGAGGCTTATTCTTGGCCAAAAGCGTAGCATCAATACCTCTCAATGGAATAGGACACTGCAAGGGCTCCAAGAAAAACCCACAACGCTTAGCATATTCTAAGTCCATCAAATTCAGAGCAGCACCTGAATCCACAAACGCCATGACAGAATATGATGACAAAGAGCAGATCAAGGTAACGGACAGAAGAAATTTTGACTGTACCGTACCAATGGTGGCAGACCTAGCGAACCGCTTAGTGCGCTTAGGACAATCAGAGATAGCATGAGTGGAATCACCACAGTAGAAACACAGCCCATTCAGACGTCTGTGTTCTTGCCGTTCAACTCTGGTCAAGGTCCTATCGCACTGCATAGGCTCAGGTTTATGCTCAGGTAATACCGCCAAATGGTGCACAGATTTACGCTCACGCAAGCGTCGACCGATCTGAATAGCCAAAGACATAGACTCATTCAAACCAGCAGGCATAGGAAATCCCACCATGACATCCTTAAGGGCTTCAGAGAGACCCTTTCTGAACATAGCTGCCAGCGCAGATTCATTCCATTGAGTGAGCACTGACCATTTTCTAAATTTCTGGCAATATACCTCTATCTCATCCTGACCCTGACAAAGAGCCAGCAAATTCTTTTCTGCCTGATCCACTGAATTAGGCTCATCGTACAGCAATCCGAGCGCCAGGAAAAACGCATTGATATTACTCAATGCAGGATCTCCTGGCGCAAGAGAAAATGCCCAGTCCTGAGGGTCGCCGCGCAAAAAAGAAATAATAATCAAAACCTGTTGAACTGGATCACCAGAGGAAAGAGGTTTCAAGGCCAGAAATAACTTACAATTATTTTTGAAACTCAGAAACTTAGTTCTATCTCCAAAAAACAAATCAGGAATAGGAATTCTTGGTTCTAACATAGATTTCTGATCAATAGTGTCTTGAATCTTTTGTACTCTTGCCGAGAGCTGATCCACAAATGAAGACAGACTTCTAATGTCCATCGCTACACCTGTGTACTGAACCACCCAAATGTCTAGGGGAAAAAAAAGACAAAACACAAAGCCAAGAAAAAAAAATGGTCTCAGAACTTCTTTTTTCCCTCTATTGAGAATCATTAGTACTTTTGGCTTCCTGTACTGTTATGAAAGACAATTCAGTATCACAATGGACATGGAGGTCAGAGCACATACAGTGATCTGACAATAACCCAAAATAATAGAACGAGCTCTGAGACGTGGGAACTCTGCAGACCGCAATCCCTGATCCTCTCCAAACACAACTAGAGGCAGCCGTGGATTGCGCCTAACGCTACCTATGCAACTCGGCACAGCCTGAGAAACTAACTAGCCTGAAGATAGAAAAAATAAGCCTACCTTGCCTCAGAGAAATACCCCAAAGGAAAAGGCAGCCCCCCACATATAATGACTGTGAGTAAGATGAAAAGACAAACGTAGGGATGAAATAGATTCAGCAAAGTGAGGCCCGATATTCTAGACAGAACGAGGATAGGAAAGATAACTTTGCGGTCTACAAAACACCCTAAAGAAAACCACGCAAAGGGGCAAAAAGACCCTCCGTACCGAACTAACGGCACGGAGGTACACCCTTTGCGTCCCAGAGCTTCCAGCAAAACAAATAGACAAGCTGGACAGAAAAAATAGCAACAAATAGCAAAGAAGCACTTAGCTATGCAGAGCAGCAGGCCACAGGAATGATCCAGAGAAACACAAGTCCAACACTGGAACATTGACAGGAAGCATGAATCAAAGCATTAGGTGGGGTTAAGTAGAGAAGCACCTAACGACCTCACCAGATCACCTGAGGGAGGAAACTCAGAAGCAGCAGTACCAGCCTCCTCCACAAACGGAAGCTCCCAGAGAGAATCAGCCGAAGTACCACTTGTGACCACAGGAGGGAGCTCTGCCACAGAATTCACAACACTGTTCCCCCAATGGCTGCCAATCGGGGTCAACAACTGGGTCATCTATTACCTCTTCTTGTAGCTCGTGTGCAACTTCGTCTGTGTCACCGTGTCGGTCGGTGGTATAGCGTTCGTGATGGGGCAACATAGTCTCATCAGGGTCTGATTCTTGATCATTACCCTGCGAGGGCAATGTTGTGGTCTGAGTCAAAGGACCAGCATAGTAGTCTGGCTGTGGCTGTGCATCAGTGCACTCCATGTCAGATTCAACTTGTAATGGGCATGGACTGTTAACTGCTTCACTTTCTAAGCCAGGGACGGTATGTGTAAAGAGCTCCATGGAGTAACCCGTTGTGTCGCCTGCTGCATTCTTCTCTGTTGTTGTTTTTGCTGAAGAGGACAAGGAAGCGACTTGTCCCTGACCGTGAACATCCACTAACGACGCGCTGCTTTTACATTTACCAGTTTCATGAGAGGAGGCAAAAGAACTAGAGGCTGAGTCAGCAAGATAAGCCAAAACTTGCTCTTGCTGCTCCGGCTTTAAAAGCGGTTTTCCTACTCCCAGAAAAGGGAGCGTTCGAGGCCTTGTATAGCCAGACGACGAACCTGGCTCCACAGCTCCAGACTTAGGTGCAATATTTTTTTTCCCACGACCACCTGATGCTCCACCACTACCACTACCCTCATTACCAGCTGACAATGAACGCCCCCGGCCACGACCTCTTCCACCAGACTTCCTCATTGTTTTAAAAACGTAACCAAACTAACGGTATTTGTTGCTGTCACACAACTTACACGGTGAGCTATAACTTCAGTATGATTTAGCTACCCCTTTACAGGTGGGTGAGACCACAACGAAAATCAGGCACAATGTTACACACTCTGTTTTTGGTGGCACCAAATGAGAGAGATGCCACACATGCAGGACTGTCACTGAAGCACAAATGTAAATATTAATCTCCCACTGTTTTTTTTTTTTTTTTTTCAGGGAGACTTTCGAAACAAAATAAAATAAAATGATTTTTTCAGGAAGAATTGAGAAACCAAATAACATAAAATGATTTTTCCAATGACAATTTAGAAACCAAATAAAAAAAAAAAGGCTTTCTATGCCCCACTGAGTGAGAGATGCCACACACAGGAGTCAGGAGAGGCACACAAGCCCAGAGGCCAATATTTTTCTCCCAATGATTGATGTAGTGATTTTTTCAGGTAGATTTTGGAACCCAAATCAAGCAAAAAAAATAATAGGCTTTCTATGGCCCACAATTGGAGAGAGAGAGAGAGATGGCACACCCAGGAGTCAAGACTGGCACACAAGCAGAAAGGGCAATATTAATCTCCCACTGATTTTTTTTTTTTTCAGGGAGACTTTGGAAAAAAAATAAAATAAAATAAAATGATTTTTTCAGGAAGAATTTAGAAACCAAATAAAATAAAATGATTTTTTCAGGGAGAATTTAGAAAACAAATAAAACAAACAATAGGCTTTCTATGGCCCACTGAGTGAGAGATGACGCACACAGGAGTCAGGAGTGGCACACAAGCCCAGAGGCCAATATTTTTCTCCCAATGATTGATGTAGTGATTTTTTCAGGTAGATTTTGGAACCCAAATCAAGCTAAAAAAATAATAGGCTTTCTATGGCCCACAATTGGAGAGAGAGCGAGAGATGGCACACCCAGGAGTCAAGACTGGCACACAAGCAGAAAGGGCAATATTAATCTCCCACTGATTTGATTTTTTTTTTTTTTCAGGGAGACTTTAGAAAAAAAATAATTAAAAAAAATGATTTTTTCAGGAAGAATTTAGAAACCAAATAAAATAAAATGATTTTTTCAGGGAGAATTTAGAAAACAAATAAAACAAAAAATAGGCTTTCTATGGCCCACTGAGTGAGAGATGACGCACACAGGAGTCAGGAGTGGCACACAAGCCCAGAGGCCAATATTTATCTCCCACTGATTGATTTATTGATTTTTTCAGGTAGAATTTAGAACCCAAATCAACCAAAAAAATAATAGGCTTTCTATGGCTCACTATCTGAGAGAGAGAGAGAGATGGCACGTTTAGGACTGGCACACAAGCCCAAAGGCCAATATTAATCTCCCTTTTTTTTTTCAGGGAGAATTTATAAAACCCCCCCAAAAAAAATAAATAGGCTTTCTATGGCCCACTATTTGTGAGAGAGATGGCACGCTCAGGACTGGCACACAAGCCCAGAGGCCAATATTAATCTCCCACTTTTTTTTTTTTTTTTCCGGGAAAATTTATAAACCCAATAAAAAAAAAAAAATAGGCTTTCTATGGCCCACTATTTGAGAGACAGATGGCACGCTTAGGACTGGCACACAAGCCCAAAGGCCAATATTAATCTCCCACTGATTGATTTATTGATTTTTTCAGGTAGAATTTAGAACCCAAATAAAGCAAAAAAAAAAAATAGGCTTTCTATGGCCCACTGAGTGAGTGATGATGCCCACAGGAGTTAGGAGTGGCACACAAGCCCTGAGGCCAATATTTTTCTCCCACTGATTGATGTAGTGATTTTTTCAGGTAGATTTTAGAAGCCAAATCAAGCAAAAAAATAAATAGGCTTTCTATGGCCCACTGAGTGAGAGATAGCACAGACAGGGATGGCACTCTAGCAGAAATGCCAATCTTAATCTCCCACAAAAAAAAAAAAAAAAGGAACTGTCCTTCAATTACTATCTCCCTGCAGTAATCTCAGCCAGGTATGGCAGGCAGCAATAAGGAGTGGACTGATGCACAAATTAAATAAAAAGTGTGGACAAACAAACAAGATAGCTGTGCAGAAAGGAAGGAACAAGAGGATTTGTGCTTTGAAAAAAGCAGTTGGTTTGCACAGCGGCGTACACACAGCAATGCAGCTATCAGGGAGCCTTCTAGGGCAGCCCAATGAGCTACAGCGCTGAGAAAAAAAAAAATGTAGCTTCCACTATCCCTGCACACCGAAGGTGGTGTTGGACATAGTAACATAGTAACATAGTAACATAGTTAGTAAGGCCGAAAAAAGACATTTGTCCATCCAGTTCAGCCTATATTCCATCATAATAAATCCCCAGATCTACGTCCTTCTGCAGAACCTAATTGTATGATACAATATTGTTCTGCTCCAGGAAGACATCCAGGCCTCTCTTGAACCCCTCGACTGAGTTCGCCATCACCACCTCCTCAGGCAAGCAATTCCAGATTCTCACTGCCCTAACAGTAAAGAATCCTCTTCTATGTTGGTGGAAAAACCTTCTCTCCTCCAGACGCAAAGAATGCCCCCTTGTGCCTGTCACCTTCCTTGGTATAAACAGATCCTCAGCGAGATATTTGTATTGTCCCCTTATATACTTATACATGGTTATTAGATCGCCCCTCAGTCGTCTTTTTTCTAGACTAAATAATCCTAATTTCGCTAATCTATCTGGGTATTGTAGTTCTCCCATCCCCTTTATTAATTTTGTTGCCCTCCTTTGTACTCTCTCTAGTTCCATTATATCCTTCCTGAGCACCGGTGCCCAAAACTGGACACAGTACTCCATGTGCGGTCTAACTAGGGATTTGTACAGAGGCAGTATAATGCTCTCATCATGTGTATCCAGACCTCTTTTAATGCACCCCATGATCCTGTTTGCCTTGGCAGCTGCTGCCTGGCACTGGCTGCTCCAGGTAAGTTTATCATTAACTAGGATCCCCAAGTCCTTCTCCCTGTCAGATTTACCCAGTGGTTTCCCATTCAGTGTGTAATGGTGACATTGATTCCTTCTTCCCATGTGTATAACCTTACATTTATCATTGTTAAACCTCATCTGCCACCTTTCAGCCCAAGTTTCCAACTTATCCAGATCCATCTGTAGCAGAATACTATCTTCTCTTGTATTAACTGCTTTACATAGTTTTGTATCATCTGCAAATATCGATATTTTACTGTGTAAACCTTCTACCAGATCATTAATGAATATGTTGAAGAGAACAGGTCCCAATACTGACCCCTGCGGTACCCCACTGGTCACAGCGACCCAGTTAGAGACTATACCATTTATAACCACCCTCTGCTTTCTATCACTAAGCCAGTTACTAACCCATTTACACACAATTTCCCCCAGACCAAGCATTCTCATTTTGTGTACCAACCTCTTGTGCGGCACGGTATCAAACGCTTTGGAAAAATCGAGATATACCACGTCCAATGACTCACCGTGGTCCAGCCTATAGCTTACATCTTCATAAAAACTGATTAGATTGGTTTGACAGGAGCGATTTCTCATAAACCCATGCTGATATGGAGTTAAACAGTTATTCTCATTGAGATAATCCAGAATAACATCTCTCAGAAACCCTTCAAATATTTTACCAACAATAGAGGTTAGACTTACTGGCCTATAATTTCCAGGTTCACTTTTAGAGCCCTTTTTGAATATTGGCACCACATTTGCTATGCGCCAATCCTGCGGAACAGACCCTGTCGCTATAGAGTCCCTAAAAATAAGAAATAATGGTTTATCTATTACATTACTTAGTTCTCTTAGTACTCGTGGGTGTATGCCATCCGGACCCGGAGATTTATCTATTTTAATCTTATTTAGCCGGTTTCGCACCTCTACTTGGTTAGATTGGTGACCCTTAATATAGGGTTTTCATTGTTTCTTGGGATTTCACCTAGCATTTCATTTTCCACCGTGAATACCGTGGAGAAGAAGGTGTTTAATATGTTAGCTTTTTCCTCGTCATCTACAACCATTCTTTCCTCACTATTTTTTAAGGGGCCTACATTTTCAGTTTTTATTCTTTTACTATTGATATAGTTGAAGAACAGTTTGGGATTAGTTTTACTCTCCTTAGCAATGTGCTTCTCTGTTTCCTTTTTGGCAGCTTTAATTAGTTTTTTAGATAAAGTATTTTTCTCCCTATAGTTTTTTAGAGCTTCAATGGTGCCATCCTGCTTTAGTAGTGCAAATGCTTTCTTTTTACTGTTAATTGCCTGTCTTACTTCTTTGTTTAGCCACATTGGGTTTTTCCTATTTCTAGTCCTTTTATTCCCACAAGGTATAAACCGCTTACACTGCCTATTTAGGATGTTCTTAAACATTTCCCATCTATTATCTGTATTCTTATTTCTGAGGATATTGTCCCAGTCTACCAAATTAAGGGCATCTCTAAGCTGGTCAAACTTTGCCTTCCTAAAGTTCAGTGTTTTTGTGACTCCCTGACAAGTCCCCCTAGTGAAAGACAGGTGAAACTGTACAATATTGTGGTCGCTATTTCCTAGATGCCCGACCACCTGCAGATTTGTTATTCTGTCAGGTCTATTAGATAGTATTAGGTCTAAAAGTGCTGCTCCTCTGGTTGGATTCTGCACCAATTGTGAAAGATAATTTTTCTTGGTTATTAGCAGAAACCTGTTGCCTTTATGGGTTTCACAGGTTTCTGTTTCCCAGTTAATATCCGGGTAGTTAAAGTCCCCCATAACCAGGACCTCATTATGGGTTGCAGCTTCATCTATCTGCTTTAGAAGTAGACTTTCCATGGTTTCTGTTATATTTGGGGGTTTGTAACAGACCCCAATGAGAATTTTGTTACCATTTTTCCCTCCATGAATTTCGACCCATATGGACTCGACATCCTCATTTCCTTCGCTAATATCCTCCCTTAAAGTGGACTTTAGACAAGACTTTACATAGAGACAAACCCCTCCTCCTCTCCGATTTTTACGATCCTTTCTAAACAGACTGTAACCCTGTAAGTTAACTGCCCAGTCATAGCTTTCATCTAACCATGTCTCGGTTATTCCCACTATGTCAAAGTTACCTGTAGATATTTCTGCTTCTAGTTCTTCCATCTTGTTTGTCAGGCTTCTGGCGTTTGCAAGCATGCAGTTTAGAGGATTTTGTTTTGTTCCAATCTCGCTGTGGATTGTTTTAGAAATGTTCTTACCTCCCTTCTGAGTATGTTTTCCTGGATCTTGTTTGTTCAAGTCTAATGTTTTTCTTCCCGTCCCCTCTTCTTCTAGTTTAACGCCCTCCTGATGAGTGTAGCGAGTCTTCTGGCGAATGTGTGTTTCCCAGGTTTGTTGAGGTGTAGTCCGTCTCTGGCGAGGAGTCCATCGTACAAGTAATTCACACCGTGGTCCAGGAATCCGAATCCTTGTTGTCTGCACCATCGTCTTAGCCAGTTGTTTGCATCAAGGATCCTGTTCCATCTCCTGGTGCCATGCCCGTCTACTGGAAGGATAGAAGAAAAAACTACCTGTGCATCCAGTTCCTTTACTTTCTTCCCCAACTCTTCAAAGTCTTTGCAGATTGTCGGTAGGTCCTTCCTTGCCGTGTCATTGGTGCCAACATGTATCAGAAGAAATGGGTGGACGTCCTTGGAGCTGAAGAGCTTTGGTATCCTATCGGTCACAACCTTGATCATCGCACCTGGAAGGCAGCATACTTCTCTTGCAGTTATTTCCGGTCTGCAGATGGCTGCTTCTGTGCCTCTCAGTAGTGAGTCTCCCACCACCACCACTCTTCATTGCTTCTTGGCTGTACTTTTTGCTGTCACTTGTTGCTGTGTGCCCTTCTCTTTTTTGCTTGCTGGTATTGCTTCATCCTTAGGTGTGCCATCTTCATCCTCTACAAAGATTTGATATCGGTTCTTCAGTTGTGTGGTTGGTGATTTCTCCATGGTCTTCTTGCTTCTTTTGGTCACATGCTTCCACTCATCTGCTTTTGGAGGTTCTCTGACACTTTTTTCACCTTCTGTGACCAGTAGAGATGCTTCTGTTCTGTCTAGAAAGTCTTCATTCTCTTTGATGAGTTTCAAAGTTGCTATTCTTTCTTCAAGACCCCGCACCTTTTCTTCTAAAAGGGCCACTAGTCTACACTTCTGACAGGTGAAATTTAATTCTTCTTCTGGTCGATCTGTGAACATGTAGCACATGCTGCAGCTCACCATGTAGGTTGTCACATCTGCCATGTTGCTCCTAGATCCTGCTGACTTGCTGTGTGTTTTCCTTCTTGTGTAATCTACTCAGCCAAGCTCTCTTGCAATAATGTCCTACAGGCAAAAATTCTTTCCAAGCAGCTGGTCCCGGCTGTACCCAACGATCTTCTAGCTTAGGGAGACTCTTCGCTTTCCCAGAAGGCACCTGGAATATGCAAATTAGCCTCCTCAAGCTTGAATCCCTGGTTTGGTGATTCTTTCCAAGCAGCTGGTCCCGGCTGTACCCAACGATCTTCTAGCTTAGGGAGACTCTTCGCTTTCCCAGAAGGCACCTGGAATATGCAAATTAGCCTCCTCAAGCTTGAATCCCTGGTTTGGTGATTCTTCCAAGCAGCTGGTCCCGGCTGTACCCAACGATCTTCTAGCTTAGGGAGACTCTTCGCTTTCCCAGAAGGCACCTGGAATATGCAAATTAGTCTCCTCAAGCTTGAATTTGCACTTGGACAGTGCAAATCGCTACAGCACAAGCGGTTTGGTGGTTAATGGACCCTGCCTAACGCTATCCCTGCTTCTGACGAAGTGGCAGCAACCTCTCCCTAAGCTCAGATCAGCAGCAGTAAGATGGCGGTCGGCGGGAACGCCCCTTTATAGCCCCTGTGACGCCGCAGACAGCAAGCCAATCACTGCAATGCCCTTCTCTAAGATGGTGGGGACCAGGACTTATGTCATCACGCTGCCCACACTCTGCATTTACCTTCATTGGCTGAGAAATGGCGCTTTTCGCGTCATTGAAACGCGACATTGGCGCAAAAGTCGCGTACTGCATGGCCGACCCCGCACAGGGGTCGGATCGGGTTTCATGAAACCCGACTTTGCCAAAAGTCGGCGACTTTTGAAAATGAACGACCCGTTTCGCTCAACCCTACGCATTATCAATAACGCCAGAACTGGATCAGAGTACTTCAACTAAAAAAAATATTTTTCAGTTGTGCTCATGGCAATAGCAGATGCAGACTGTCGCTTCATCGCCGTGGACATTGGAGTTTTTGGCCATGGGAATGACTCACAGACTTTCAAGAACTCGGATATGGGCCGACGTGTGTATGGAAGAAATTTTAATTTTCCACTGCCACGACCTCTCCCCAACACTCAAGGCCCACCGATGCCATTTGTTATGGTTGGGGATGAGGCCTTTTAGATGTGTGAAAACCTACTGAAGCCATATTCCAGTCCGGACTTGAACCACACTAAAAGGATTAATAACTACAGACTGACCAGGGCCCGAAGAACAGTGGAGTGTACCTTTGGGATTCTTGTCTCAAAATGGCGCATTCTTGCGTCAGCCATTAATCTAAAAATGGAGACAGTCGATGAGGTGGTCAAAGCCTGTGTGGTTCTCCACAATTACATAATGGCTAAGGAGCGACCCAACATTAAACTGGATGAACCAGTTGCAAACCCATTGCCAGATTACCAGCATCACCCGCTGCGGTCAACAGTTGAAGTTGGCCACATGCGGGACCAATTTGCTGCCTATTTTGATTCTGATATTGGACGTGTGGCATAGCCAGACAATGTTGTGTAAAATTTCCTGTTGGATTTTGGCCTGTACCAGTTATGTTTTAAATGTTAATAATATTTTTTGTTAATAAAATTCGTGTTTTGCTATCTTGACCGAGTCTCCTATGTATTTCCTCTAAAAACCACTTATGTTGATAGTGGAAAGGTAGTTGACGTCATTACATCCAGATTCTGTTCTGCTGTATCTATTGGACGCAGAATGAAGAGAAGATGGAGGTATAATGAAAAGCAGATCTACACTCATCAAGTCAGATGTCAGAAATAATGAATTCATGATGCACAAATAACAGCCTCATGAATTCACTCTTTCTGACACCTGTCCAGGTGAGCATAGATATGCCTTGTATGACGAAGGTCCTTGTAGAAGCGATCCTTCATCGAACGCCAATGTGTTTTGACTTTAAGCACTGAAAAAACCAAAAACAATGGTTTGACAATGGACTTTTGGCTGTGATCACACATCTGTGTGTGATGAGAGAAACTCCTGAGAGTTTCTCTCATCACACACAGTTGTGTGATCATGGCCAAGGTCATTTCAGACCCGAGTCGGGGCATTGTCCCAGCCATCCCACATCGCTTTGGCCACCTCATTCCATAGCTGCCAGATCGTCACGTTGTCCGAGTGCTGCAGAGCCCGGGTGTCCCACAAAGGGACTCGCTCATGGACCAGGGAGATTAAGAGGTGATTTTCAATGAGGTCGTCATCCTATTCTGGAACCAAAAAAAAAATAAAAAAAGACAATAATGTTGGAGAGATTAACATAAGAAAAAGAAAAAAAACAGAGACAGAAAAACTGGCATGAATATTGAAAGTCAAGAAAAAAAAGGCGTCAAGAAGAAAAAGGTAAAGAAAGAGGAAAGTAAAGAAATGAACATTCAAGAATAGTAAAGTGAGGATACAATAAACAGTCAGCCAGATATACTTACACGCTGCCGCCTTGCCACCCGACCATGAACCAGCTGCTCCTGCTCAGCCTCTGCCGCAGTGGAAGAAGTGCTCTAAAAAAAAGGGAAAAAAATTGTGTAGATGTGACAGTGAATACTTACCAATCTGATTAGGTGAGTACTCACTTCACTGACATGCTAGGCTTGTGCAGTCCCAGGACGTTGCTCCTCCTCAGAAGAAGATGACATTCTGATACACGCAGAAAGAAAAAGATGGCAGAAATTAGGACATATAGAGACAGAAAATAGAAAATAAAGACATTGGCTAGCATATACTCACATTGTTCAGTGTCTTGTTTCCTCCAAGGTTCTTGCCTGCATCTGCTCTGCTTCTCTGTCTGCTGGGTAGTGATCTTCAAATGCCCACTCCCTCCTTTCATCAGTTTGTATGTGGGGGGTGGCTAATCAGTGTCTAGACATGTTTTCCTGTGGTGCAATGCATGCGCTCAGAAACGCAAGAAAATGCATGTGCTTGCGAACGCATGCGTTCACATACAGTAGACCGTAATTCGTTTTTTTGCCGCATTACTTCCGCTAACAACCGCATACGTTTCTAGGCGGCAAGCTGATGCCTCTAAAGTTACTACATGTAGCATTTACCGTGCCAAACCGCAGACAACGAAACGACGCACGCGTTGTCTAACACGGCAAGACGCAACCCATCGCAGACACTTGCGTCCCTAATGTTAAATATAGGAATACACGATGCATGCGGATAATTGCGGCACAAACACTGCGGACACAACCGCAAATGTGAAACCAGTATCTAAATTTTTACTGCATGTAACCCAGGAAATCATTTTGGGCTTAGTAGCAGTGTCTGCACGTCAGCGGAGTAGCCCGCCTGTGAAGCTAGCTACACCGCCTGTGGATGTAAATTTTTACTGCATCTAACCCAGTAAATAGTTTTGGGCCTAGAAGCAGTGTCTGCACGTCAGCGGAGTAGTCTGCCTGTGAAGCTAACTACACTGGCTGGGTATCTAAATTTTTACTGCATCTAACTCAGTAAATTGTTTTGGGCCTAGGAGCAGTGTCTGCACGTCAGCGGAGTAGCCCACCTGTGAAGCTAACTACAGCCTGCTGCTGGTGGAAAGGGGAATAGGCGTGTTGGAAAGGGATAAAAAGGTTGTGTCCGTGGTGGTAAAGGTGGTAAAGCAACAGTAACATTTGCAGAAGAAAGACCATCTTCAAGCCAAAGTAAGATGTCTACTTCTTTTCGTGGACAATCTGATATGATCCCTTTCTTACGACCATCGCTATGAGCATTGCTAAAAATTCCAGATGAGGCACAAAAACAGCAGGTGCTTGAATGGATATCAAGTGCTCGTTCAAGTGGGCTCTCCTCCATGTCAACTTCAACATCACAACTACTCCAGTCATCAGAGGTGTCACCCCAATCGCACTTGCTTCCTCACAGCTCCCAAGTCTCCAGCCGCCCGTCTGAGCATGGGGTAACACACATGGTTGAGTGTGCAGAGCGGTTTACTCATACTATAGCCTGAGAATCACAGGTCTGCTTCAGAGCTTCTGTGAATCCAGACAAGGAAATGATCTGCACTAATGCCCAGAATCTTTGTGAGTCGGATCCAGGCCAGATGAAGAAGGTTCTGAGCATAATGTAGACCCTCGTTCCCAAACTGTAACTCCTGTTGGTGGAGACAATGAGGAAGATGATGATGAGACTGAGATACTTGATTGGAACGAAAACTTGACTTTTCGGTCAGGGCAGGAAGAATGTGGCTCTGAGGATGATGGGTGTGAGAACACACAGGATGATGATGACAAGGTTGGAGAGCCCACATACTGTCAACCCACAGTCTGCCAGTCCATGAGGTCAGCCGAGGAGGTGGAGGAGGATGCTAGTGACGAGTCTGACGATGAGGTTAGGTTGCGCCTTCCTGGACAGAGACAGAGTACTGGAAGCACGTGAACAACTGCATCCTCAACCCCAACTGTGCCTCTGAGCAGAAGTCGTGGTGGCTCTTCAGGTCGCACGGGCTCTAAGCCTTGCATAGCCTGGGCATTTTTTGAGATCGTAAAGGATGACCCAACTCATGTTGTCTGTAAGATTTGTCACCAAAATCTCAGTAGAGGTAAAAAAATGACTAGTTTGAGTACTTCATGCATGAACCGTCACATGGATATTAGGCATAAGTTGCAGTGGGAAGTTCACTGTGCTACACTGCCGCCTAGTGGGCCGGGCCAACCACCGTCTGCCCCATCAAGTGCATCCACGGCCTCTTCATCCTCTGTGACTGTGGGGACAGCAGTCGCACATGGTTTTGGATGCAGATCTTCCACCTCTTTACCTACAACAGCCAGTGTGATTGGCAGGTCATCAGGACATTTGCAAATGGAAACACCTGCTGGTGCTGAGCGCTCTCTGACATCGAGATCACATTTTTATCAAGGCAACATAACATCTCCACCTGCACCAGTTTGCCGGGGACACCCTAATCAACCCCGTCTAAGCACGACAGCCAGCCCTCAGTTCCTCAGATGTGGACAAGTAAAAGACCATGTCCTCCTAGCCATGACAAAGCTAAGAGGTTCAATTTCACCATCTGCAAGCTGTTGGCTACAGAAATGCTGCCTATCTACCTGGTGGACACAGAGGATTTTTGAGACCTTATGTCCGTCGCAGTGCCCTAGTACCAGATGCCCAGTCGCCACTACTTCTGAAAGAAAGCTGTGCCTGTGCTATACCAGCATGTCGCACACAACATCACCGCTTCCTTGAGAAACTCTGTGCGTGACAGGGTGCATTTCACCACAGACACTTGGATGAGTAGACATGGACAGGGGCATTACATGTTGGTGACTGGGCACTGGGTGACTATAGTGACATCAGGAGAAGGGGCTGCTGTCCAAGTCTTGCCGTCCCCACGTGTTACTCGTTGGTCCTCTGTATCTAGAAGTTTCTCCACTGCTTCTGCCTCCTCAACCTCCTCTCAGTCCCCCACCTGCACACAAAGCCTGTCTGGTAATACGACCTGCGTTCTAACTGCGCAGAAGGAATTCTGCACACCTCCTTACTATGCTGTCACCAGGGCTCAACGGCATCAGGCGGTGTTTACATTGAAATGTCTGGGAAATGTGAGTCACACAGCTGAGGAGTTGTGGTCAGCTCTGGAGACCGAGTTCCATCAATGGTTGACTACACTCAACCTGCAGCCAGGAAAGGCAGTGTGCGACAATGCTGCAAACCTGGGTGCGGCCCTTCGCCGGGGCAATGTCACACACGTGCCTTGTATAGCTCACGTTTTGAATCTGGTTGTCCAGCAATTTTTATCCAACTATCTCGGACTAGATGGGCTTCTGCAGAGGGCACGGTCGCTGTGTGATCACTTCCGCTGTTCGCATCGTTGGTCCTGCCAGATCACCGGCTGAAATGCGATGTGCCCACACGGTGGAATTTAACTCTGCACATGTTGCAGCGACTGTGGCAGCACCAACGAGCCCTGGTGCAATATGTTATGACATATAGCCTGGGCCAACGAGCTCCAGAGGTGGGGCAAATCACGCTGCAGGAGTGGTCTCAGATCAGGGACCTATGCACCCTTCTGCACAGTTTTGAAATAGCGACGAAGATGTTTAGTGCTGACGATGCCATTATCAGCATGACTATTCCGGTGATTTACATGCTGGAGCACACCTTAAACAGTATTCGGAGTCAGGTGGTGGAACAAAAGGAGGAGGAGGAACAGGAGCAAAAGCAAATTTGGCTAAATAATTCCTGCCATATAAAGGGATTCACGCATGCAGGAGTCTCAGCAGAGAGTGTTACAGAATCTTTCATCTGCTTTTCCACAAAACATCCGTGGTGCATGTAGTGAATCTCTGAGTTCTAACTTGCCAAACGTGGGACTATCGAGTCATCACTCAAACCGTAACAGTAACATCGTATCTGGTGGCAACAGCAATTTTTTCCAATTGTTTCAAGATTTTTTTAGACCATCCTTTGCAAGGCCACAGGAGACAAGAAGTCTGATGCATAACCAATGCCTAGAGAGGATGGTACAGGAATATCTCCAAGTTAACATCGATGCCATGACTGTGGAACTGGACCCTTGCACATTTTGGGCTTCCAGTCTTGAAAAATGGCCTGAGCTCGCCACTCATGCCTTGGAGATCTTGTCGTGCCCTGCAGCCAGCGTTCTCTCTGAACGTGTGTTCAGCACTGCTGGTGGTGTGCTGACAGATAAGCGCACGCGGCTGTCCAGTGAGAATGTAGACAGACTAACGTTTATCAAGATGAATAAATCCTGGATCCACAAGGACTTTTCTACCCCTGTGTCATCCTGGGGAGACTAAAAGCTTGATGATTTTTGAAAATCACCTCACCATCCATTTAAAAAAAAACTCCGTCGAAATTGATGCCACTTAAGTAGTGTCTGTGGCCACATTCTTGAAAAAAATGGAGACTCTTTTTGGAGTCCCCTTGCTGTGTTTTACATGACGTTGCCATCGTCAATTCCAGGTGGGTGGGGTCATCTGCATAGTTGTTTTCTCATACTATGGTCTGGGATTCAGAGGTCTTCTCAAAGCTTCTTTGTCTGCTAGTCAGCAGAGTATCCCACCCATGAAGCAAGCTACACCACCTGTTTATCTAAGTACTAATTTTTAACTGCATCTAGCACAGGAAGTCCTTTTGGGCCTAGTAGCATTTTGTGCTCATCAGCAGAGTACCCCACCCATGAAGCAAGCTACACCACCTGTTTACCTAAGTACTATTTTTTAACGGCATCTGGCCCAGGAAATCCTTTTGGGTCTAGTAGAATTTTGTGCTACTCAGCAGAGTACCCCACCCATGAAGCAAGCTACACCGCCTGTTTATCTAAGTACTAATTTTTAACTGCATCTAGCCCAGGCAATACTTTGGGCCTAGTAGCAATTTCTGCTACTCAGCAGAGTACCCCACCCATGAAGCAAGCTACACCGCCTGTTTATCTAAGTACTAATTTTTAACTGCATCAAACCGAAGAAATCCTTTTGGGTCTAGTAGCATTTTGTGCTACTCAGCAGAGTACCCCACCCATGAATCAAGCTACACCACCTGTTTATCTAAGTACTAATTTTTAAAAGCATCTAGCCCAGGAAATCCTTTTGGGCCTAGTAGAATTTTGTGCTACTCAGCAGAGTACCCCACCCATGAAGCAAGCTACACCGCCTGTTTATCTAAGTACTAATTTTTAACTGCATCTAGCCCAGGCAATACTTTGGGCCTAGTAGCAATTTCTGCTACTCAGCAGAGTACCCCACCCATGAAGCAGGCTACACCACCTTCTTCCTTTCTCAATCTAAACCCTTGGCTCTGGGGTGTCCACTCTCCATCCAGCTATCTCCTTCTCACAGGTGGACTACCACGTGTATTTACATTGTGGTGAATCTTTTGGGCCCAGGCACAAGATGTCTTTGAGGTAATGGATAATATGTGCCCCCTTAGAAACGTCCATGATGACCCATTCGAGGAAGCAACTAAATGCCTCAAATAGTGAACAGGATATGGAGCACCCCATGGGCAAACAGCAATCTATATAGTATGCTCCTTCACAGAAGCAGCCCAATGGGAAGACACTATTCGGAGGCACAGGTAGTATCCAGAATGCCCCCTCAATGTCTGTTTTGGCCATTAGGGTGCCCCTTCCCAACTTCTTGACCCGCATGATTGCCTCGTCAAAGGAGGTACAGTACATAGTACTGTACTTGGTTCCGCGTCGATGTTGTCGTTTACTGACCTGCCCCTTGGATAGAACAAATGGTGGATTAGTCTGAATTTATTGGGTTCCTTATTTGGCACGACTCCCAACAAGGCTACCACTACGTCTTCTAAGGAAAGTGTTCTGAATGGACCCGCCGCCATTCTACCTAAAGATATTTCTTTTTTATATTTTTCTGTCACGACATCTGGGAGTTGGTAGGGTGATTTTAGATTTTTACTCCAGTCTTTCTTGATTTTAGAAGGGCATGACATGCCTCTATCTGTGTCTACTCCTCCTTTTACTCCTCGACCTCTTTTCTTTTCGCATGACTATATGTATTTGTGACTTTTCCATGTGTTTGTTGTGTCTTCTGGGCAGTTTGTCAGCTTTTGGACACCTTTTAAGGTGTTTTCTCTGTGTTTCTATCTGTTTGTGTTTGCCTGCCATTGGTTTCCATTGGGTTCGACGGTGTTCGTCGAACGTTCAATGAACATTCGTCAAACACGCCCCAATTTGATGAACCGAACCGAACTCAAACACTAGGGGGTGGCTCAACACTAGTGTCAACACCACTGGAACAGCGCAGTCAACAGAGGTGAGTATAAGTGTATGTATTTTAACGGGGGCAAAAATTCATAATTAGAAAGTACTGTACTAGTAATAACCTAATGTATGTGTGATTATCCTGAACATGTTGTATTACCGGAAAGTAAATTAGCATCTCTATGCCAAGGGCGAGGTAGTGCTGAGGTATACTGTGTCAGCATTGGGCAATAGAAACTTGATTCCAGATCACCCAGTTGCTCTATGCTCATCCACCTGGGGCTCAGACACCGGCCTCGCCCTGGCATCACATCAAGGAAAATTGAAAAAATTGAAGTCCGGCTCAACAGGACTGGATTTTCCTTTTCTTTTTCAAAAGAAGTTATAATGCATACAAAATAAAAATGTACATGGTCGACATGACCCAGTCGACGCATTTCGACTGCACTAAGCACTAAGTCTTACTCATGAGTCATGGGTAAGACTGCCTAGTGCAGTTGATATGCGTCGACTGGGTCATGTTGAACATGTACATTTTTCTTTTGAAAGGAAGACCAATAGTCACCTCTGCTTCTGAGGATAAGCTTATCGAGTCACCAGCCTCAGAAATCGCAGGTTAACAGCAGCTCAGATTAGTGACCAGGTCAATACCACACAATACCACACAGAGTTCTAGCAGCAGACACATCTCTACAACAACAACTGTTAAGAGAAGACTTTGTGCAGCAGGCCTTCATGGTAAAATAGCTGCTAGGAAACCACTGCTAAGGACAGGCAACAAGCAGAAGAGACTTGTTTGGGCTAAAGAACACAAGGAATGGACATTAGACCAGTAGAAATCTGTGCTTTGGTCTGATGAGTCCAAATTTGGGATCTTTGGTTCCAACCACCGTGTCTTTTTGCGATGCAGAAAAGGTGAACGGATGGACTCTACATGTCTGGTTCCCACCGTGAAGCATGGAAGAGGAGGTGTGATGGTGTGGGGGTGCTTTGCTGGTGAACCAGCATGGCTACCACAGCATCTTGCAGCGGCATGCTATTCCATCCGGTTTGCGTTTAGTTGGACCATCATTTATTTTTCAACAGGACAATGACCCCAAACACACCTCCAGGCTGTGTAAGGGCTATTTGACCAAGAAGGAGAGTGATGGGGTGCTACGCCAGATAACCAGGCCCCCACAGTAACCAGACCTGAACCCAATCGAGATGGTTTGGGGTGAGCTGGACCGCAGAGCGAAGGCAAAAGGGCCAATAAGTGCTAAGCATCTCTGGGAACTGTAGACCACACGGATATCCTGAGAAGGTACTTACAGAGCAATGACCAGCCTTTAAAGGAACTGTTTCAAGAATTCTGCAACCTGTATGGATGCAAAAAGATCAGAACAACACCGTACCACCCACAAACCCCAGTCATCAAAGCAAAAGGTGGCTACTTTGAAGGACCTAGAATATAAGACATATTTTCAGTTGTTTCACACTTTTTTGTTAAGTATATAATTCCACATGTGTTAATTCATAGTTTTGATGCCTTCAGTGTGAATGTACAATTTTCATAGTCATTTTTAAAGAACATAATCTTTCACTCAACTCTACCCATGTGCCTTTTTTCACAAAAGTTTTATCTTCCAAAAGGATATCAGTAATCGTGAATTATTGTCAATGAAATCGGTTTTCAAGGAACTTCCTAGAAGCTGCTCTACATAAAGTCACTGCTATAATGGACCAGAAAAATCTTAATTATCTAGAATAAGCCAAAATAATTAACCCTAGGCAAACTACATGAGCTTTATTCTTCTCTAAGTTTAATTTTATGGTGACATTTAGAACTCATACTTAAAGCGCTAAAGCTGATGCTGTCTCCTGAACTTTTTATCCATCTCAAACTGAGGACTCTGAACAAGTTCCCATTCTAGCTGAGGTCATATTTGTGTCCCCTGCATCTTGTTGGGAAGATCTGTGGATCTCAAGATCCTAAGTATACTCCTACACAAACAGTAATTGTTCCATCACAGTTTCATCTGTGAGCTCATCAGGAACCTATGATCCAGTACTTGGACATCACCTGGGGCTTAACAATAGTATCCATCTGATAACCTGAAATTTTTGATGGCTAACCATTGTTCTGGATTGTAGCGAATATGTGGTAGGATTTGATATATGTGCCCAAGCCATCTTGCTGGACTTCTCCTATCCTTTCCTACTCCTAAAGTCCTTGTAACAACTCTCCACGGATTTCATTACTGACCTGCCGTCCTCCAAAGAGAAGACTGTCATTTCAGTTACTTTTTATCCTCTCTGATGGATACTCCAGAGCGCAATAAATCCATAGGTCAGTTGATGCTTATCTAGTCTGAGCTTAAAGAAAACTTGAGAAAAGCTCACATAAGAAAGACCTTTTCTGCTTATAAGAGATAAACCAGTGGGTAAATCTTGGATGTTATGGACAAAGTGTGGTTGACCACTAAAAACATCAGATATAAGATTCCTTCACTCAAGCTGGGGTACAAATTTATTGGTCTATATGTAATAACTGAGGTCAGTAATCCAGTAGCCTTTTGTTTGAATCTTCCTTATTCCTTCTAGATAACAAGTGCATTCTACAAATCTCTGCTTAATGTATACTGCTCACTTGTTCACCCTAGGTGATAAGACCAGACCATGTCAATGTAGTAGAAAATGTTCTAGATTTCTACGAAGTGAGAGAATAATTACAGAGCCTCGTATATTGTAAAGGTAATTGATGAGAGGAAATATTTGGATTTTGGCTAGTAAGCTCAATGCCAACAACATGAAAAGAAAATTCCATCAATTATTTCCTGACAAACCTTGCCCAAAGAGTCCAGCGGCCTTCTTTAAAGGGGGTACTGTAAATTCTGTTTGAAGACATTACAACTACCTCTGCTTTTGTTGCTAGATGGCAACGCAATAATACTGTGTATGCCATTGTACAATGGTAGCATGTTTCAATTTAGCTTTTAACCCCTTCAAGTCGCGGCCCTTTTTCATTTTTGCGTTTTCGTTTTTCACTTCCCTCCTTCCCTGAGCCATAACTTTTTTATTTTTCCGTCAATATGGTCATGTGAGGGCTTATTTTTTGCGGGACAAGTTGTACTTTTGAATGACACCATTGGTTTTACCATGTCTTTTACTAGAAAACGGGAAAAAAATTCCAAGTGCGGTGAAATTGCAAAAAAAGTGCAATCCCACACTTGTTTTTTGTTTGGCTTTTTTGCTAGGTTCACTAAATGCTAAAACTGACCTGCCATTATGATTCTCTAGGTCATTACGAGTTCATAGACACCTAACATGTCTAGTTTATTTTTTATCCAAGTGGTGAACAAAAAATTCCAAACTTTGCTTAAAAAAAAAAAAAGTGCCATTTTCCGATACCCGTAGCGTCTCCATTTTTCGTGATCTGGGGTCGAGTGAGGGCTTATTTTTTGCGTGCCGAGCTGATGTTTTTAATGATACCATTTTTGCGCAGATACGTTCTTTTGATCGCCCATTATTGCATTTTAATGCAATGTCGCGGTGACCAGAAAAACGTAATTCTGCCATTTTGGATTTTTTTCTCGCTACGCCATTTAGCGATCACGTTAATACTTTTTTTTAATTGATAGATCGGGCGATTCTGAACGCGGCGATACCAAATATGTGTATGTTTGATTTTTTTTTATTGTTTTATTTAGGATGGGGCGAAAGGGGGGTGATTTAAACTTTTATATTTTTTATATTTTTTTCATATTTTTAAAAACATTTTTTTTTACTTGTGCCATGCTTCAATAGCCTCCATGGGAGGCTAGAAGCTGTCACCACTTGATCGGCTCAGCTACATAACAGCGATCATCGCTGCTACGTAGCTGAAATGCAGGTGTGCTGTGAGCGCCGACCACAGAGGGGCGCTCACAGCAGGCCTACATCAGTAACCATAGAGGTCTCAAGGACCTCTATGATTACCTTCCTGATGCATTGCCGACCCCCGATCATGTGATGGGGGTCAGCGATGACGTCATTTCCGGCCACCGGCCGGATGCGGTAGTTAAATGCCGCTGTCTGTGTTTGACAGCGGCATTTAACAGGTTAATAGCTATTGCGCGCACATGTCAGCTGTACAAAACAGCTGACATGTCGCGACTTTGATACCGGCTCACCGCCGGAGCCCACATCAAAGGGGGATTCACGGCATGCGCAGTACATGAACGGCGCATGTCGTGAAAGGGTTAAATAGCTGGGAACAGATGTCCCTAAGGCCATGTGCACACGTTCAGTTTTTTTCGCTTTTTTTCGCTATAAAAACGTGATAAAAACGTGAAAAATCGCTTACATATGCCTCCTATTATTTACAGTGTATTCCGCATTTCTAGTGCAAATGTTGCATTTTTTTCCGCGAAAAAATCGCATTGCGGAAAAAAAAGCAACATGTTCATTAAATTTGTGGAATTGCGGGGATTCCGCACACCTAGGAGTGCATTGATCTGCTTACTTTCCGCATGGGGCTGTGCACACCATGCGGGAAGTAAGCAGATTATGTGCGGTTGGTACCCAGGGTGGAGGAGAGGAGACTCTCCTCCATGGACTGGGCACCATATAATTAGTAAAAAAAAAAAAGAATTAAAATAAAAAATAGTGATATACTCAATCTCTGATGGCCCCGAAGTCTTCCCGCCTCTCAGCGGTGCACGCTGCCGCTTCAATTCCTATAGATGGTCTGTGTGAAGGACCTGCGATGACGTCGCCGTCTTGTGATTGGTCGCGTGACCGCTCATGTGACCGCTCACGTGACCGCAACGTCATCGAAGGTCCTGCACACACACACCATCTATAGGAACGGACGCCGCTGAGGAGATCGGCTGTCTGCGGGTGAGTATAGCCATTTTTTTTATTTTTTTTTATTTTTAAACATTCTATCTTTTACTATAAATGCTGCTTAGGCTATAGTAAAAAGTTAGTCACACTTGTCAAACACTATGTTTGACAAGTGTGACCAACCTGTCAGTCAGTTTTCCAAGCGATGCTACAGATCGCTTGGAAAACTTTAGCATTCTGCAAGCTAATTTCGCTTGCAAAATGCTAAAAAAAAACGCGAAAAAACGGGGAAAAAAACACACAAAAAAATGCGGATTTCTTGCAGAAAATTTCCGGTTTTCTTCAGGAAATTTCTGCAAGAAATCCTGACATGTGCACATACCCTTACTCCCATTCATCTTTGTTTTGCAGCAGAAAGCTGGTTATTAGTGTAATTAGCTCCCTGCTGGGAGCCACAGGTGGGATTTCTACCTATTTAAAACTTCTACAGTCCGTTTCTGGCTGTTAGGGTTCACTCACACTTAACACTTTTTATCAAATTATTACTAATGTTAAGGCCCCTTCACATTAAGCGACGCTGCAGCGATACCGACAACGATCCGGATCGCTGCAGCGTCGCTGTTTAGTCGCTGGAGAGCTGTCACACAGACAGCTCTCCAGCGACCAACGATGCCGGTAACCAGGGTAAACATCGGGTTACTAAGCGCAGGGCCGCGCTTAGTAACCCGATGTTTACCCTGGTTACCATTCTAAAAGTAAAAAAAAACAAACACTACATACTTACCTACAGCCGTCTGTCCTCCAGCGCTGTGCTCTGCTCTCCTCCTGTACTGTCTGTGTGAGCCCAGCGGCCGAAAAGCAGAGTGGTGACGTCACCGCTCTGCTTTCCGGCTGACCGGCGCTCACAGCCAGTACAGGAGGAGAGCAGAGCACAGCGCTGGAGGACAGACGGCTGTAGGTAAGTATGTAGTGTTTGTTTTTTTTTACTTTTAGAATGGTAACCAGGGTAAACATCGGGTTACTAAGCGCGGCCCTGCGCTTAGTTACCCGATGTTTACCCTGGTTACCAGTGAAGACATCGCTGGATCGGTGTCACACACGCCGATCCAGCGATGTCAGCAGGAGTCCAGCGACGAAATAAAGTTCTGGACTTTCTTCAGCGACCAACGATCTCCCAGCAGGGGCCTGATCGTTGGTCGCTGTCACACATAACGATTTTATTAACGATATCGTTGCTACGTCACAAAAAGCAACGATATCGTTAACAATATCGTTATGTGTGAAGGTACCTTTATTCAATAAGGCATCGCAGATCTGCAGATTTTTTCTCAGCTGTATTCAGCATGAGAAAAAAAATCGCTGGGTGGGAGTAAAATAATTGCATGCCATACGGACCATCAGTATGGCGTCTGATTTTTACAGATACATTACAATTCTATAGCATTGAAAACTGTAAATAATTCTGTTAAAGATTAATAGCAACTGAATAAAAAAATGGATTGTAAATGGACAGCTCAAGGATGACAAGTGAGAAAAAATCGTCCCACTCTCCTTGATGAGAATGGGACCGATTATTTATATGCAAGTGTGAACGAACCCTTATTAGTGGTTTTACGCAGTGTGATTCACTCTTGCTTCACAGCCAGACTCAGTCCGTTTATTCCCATCCTTGACCCTGATTTGTGTTCTGATAATCCGACTGCCTCTCGATTTTGTTACTGACATTTAAATTCCTGACTCTGACCTACCTGACTTTATGACCAGCTACAGGCACTCCATGGACTTAACCCAGGAGGTGCTACGCAATTCCAAATCCCTTTACAAAAGTTAAAGAGTAAAGACCAGGGTTCCCCTAGCACCAGCTGTATAGAGCAGGGTGTGCAAAACCTAGCCATGGCAACCCTTTTAAAAGCTGATAGACTGCCACTGATAGTATTTTTTTACACACTAAACTAATCCTCAAGTTATCACCCTACCATAGTACATACATTTTCCAACTTTTATGGTCTATGTCAGTTTGTGGAGAAATTAAGATAGGGTACTGTGCAGTTGATCTTCATTTTAGGTCACGTTCACACTGTCAGTATTTCACATTAGTTCAGTATTTGTAAGCCAAAACAAGTAGTGGGTGAAAAATACAGAAGTTGTGCATGTGTTCTGTTATACTTTTACTCTGATTGTTCCACTCCTAATCTTGCCTTACAAATACTGATGTAAAATAATGACCAAATACTCAACGTGTGACTGTGGCGTAAGGATAAGTGACAAGTTATTAATCGGTTGGTGTCCAACTGCTGGGACCCGCACCGATCGGCAGAATGTAAACCTTTTATCCCTATCAGTATGGAGCTTAATGATCAACTCGATCACTGATTCATTTGTTCATAGAATCATAGAAAATTGTGTCAAACCCCTTGCTCGATGCAGGTCAGGATTCGCTAAACCATCTAAGACAGATGTCTGTCTATCCTCTGTTTGAATATTTCCATTGAAGGAGAACTTAGTCATCATCTCTCAAGGCAGCTTGTTCCACTCATTGATCACCCTCACTGTCAAATAGTTTTTTCTAATATCTAATCTGTATGACAATACACTTCCACAAAAAAGACAATGTATTCGCTGTTTTCACTTGGTGGTGTACAGAAGTCTTGCCCAATCCAGCCCTTTTTCAGTTGACAGGAGGATGTGCTTATCTGTTATAATTCCACCAGCAGCACTGAAAACCCGCTCTGACAGAACGCTAGCAGTAGGGCAGGCCAGGATCTCCAAGGTGTAGAGAGCCAGTTCACGTCACGTGTCCTGCTTGGATACCCAATAATTAAAGGCACAGAGGAATCACAGAGGACATTTGTACGATCTGCAAGGTACTCCCTCAGCATCTTCCCAAACATTGCACATCTTGTGACAGCACCCCTTGCCTCTGTGCCGACACGATGGAAGGGTCTGACAAAACTGTCCCAGAGGTTTGCCATTGTGCCCCTACCTGAAATGGATTGTACTTCTGTCTCTCTCGCCTCACCAACAGGACGACTGACCATGCTGTCCTCCTCATCCTCCTCCTCCCTGTCCTCAGACCATCCCCGCTGAACAGACGGTATGACAGCTGTGCTTGTAGTACCATCTATAATGAGTCGTCCGCCAGGGCCGTGGGTTACCCGGTACCGGATCTGGTGTTCACAGGGGGATGTCATGGTGGCACCCATGTAAAAGGGGAAACTGAATAAAGTTTATGTTCGTGATGCCACCTGTGGTATTCGGTCAGTGGGGACCAATGCTGCTTAAGTGGTCCACTGGGGTGATGGTATGGCAGCTAGATGGTATAACTTGCCACAGGTGAAGAATATCCCCAGGGCTCCCGGTGTGTAGATGGAAGATGGTGAATGGCGCAGTAAAGAACGAGGACCCAGGTTTGCAGTCTCTTTACTTGGTTTACTGAAGACTTCAGGCAGCCACACTCCAGGGTACCAGATCACAGGGCAAGCAGGGTCCAGCCGGCTTGGAAGCGAATCCAGAGTCCCCTGGATAGAGTTAAAAGCCTTCCTCTAGCGCGGTGGTGTTGTAGTCCCTTACTGCCTATGGCTTCAGATAAGGTCCTCACAGTTCTTCTCTGTCCCCCATATAGGATAGGACAATACCTGTATGACAGGTAACTCGAGCCTTTTTACAGGGACTCTAGCACGCCCCGAGCTCTATGTGTTACTGTGACTCAGGTGTGTCTGGCGGACAGGTAACTTGCAGTTCAGCTGTCCTGCCAGTCTCTGCTGTAAGTCTTAGAGTCCCTTACAACCTCGGTCGCCAGGCTACCGGTTATCTGCACCTCAGAAGGAGGCAGCCTGCTCACAGCAGGTCTCCCCTGATGTTACTCTCTTGTGCTTTGCTCTACTTCACGCTCACTGAACAATGTTTGGCTTTCTGTATCTCTCTTTCCAGGAGCTGTAGTATTTCAGACTACATGGCCCCTTCGGACCTTCTGACACTTTGTTGATCTGTTCTCTTCTCTCTCTTTGACAATCTCATCTCTCTTTTCCTCCAAACCACAATATCTATATATAGGGGAGTCACCTAAAAATAGGATCAAAAGCTCCCCCCTGTGGCCTGGAGTGTGAACATGTTGTGTGTATGGTGGTTACCTGATAAAAGATATCCTTCATCGCTTCCAAATGTCACATCACTCTCCCCGTGAGGAAAGCAATGCTACTGTGATGACCAGGACCCTGGGGCACCACAATAAAGTAGCTCCTGTTCTTCCTCCTTCTCCTCCTCATTGCCTGTCAATCCACATTGGGAAGACATGAGGCTGGGCTGAGTGTAATCCCCCTGTATGGTTCCTTGTTCCGTGTCCTCGTGCTCTGCCTGCAATGCATCCTCTTTAATTGTGAACAGAGAGCTTTTCAGAATGCTGAGAAGCGGGATGATGACGATAATTATGGCGTCCTCCCTGCTCACCATCTTGGTGCAGTCCTCAAAGTTTTGTAGGATGGTACATATGTCTAACATCCATGTGCACTCCTGAGGTCTTATGTGTGGAATGAACTGAATATCAATAGCCGTGTTGACATTGGTAGTCAACAACTGCCCTCTTGTGCTGACCTTGCGTCAGAGCTGCCACCAGGTTCCGGCCATTGTCACACATGACCATGCCTGGCTGTAGGTTCAGCGGTGTCATCCAAATATCTGACTGCTCTTTCAGCACTGTCCACAACTCTTCTGCATTGTGCGGCTTGTCACCTACACAGATTAGCTTCAGCACAGCCTGTTGCTACTTGGCTGAGGCAGTTCTGCAGTGCTTCCAGCTTCTAACTGATGTGCTGATTTCCGAGATGGAGGCTGGAGTGGAGAAAGAGGAGGTGCAGGAGCTGTACACTGTGGAGGCAATCCTGATTGATGTAGGGCCCGCAATCCTTGGCGTGGGGAGGATGTGTTCCATCCCAAGGTCCGATTGTGTCCCGGCTTCAACTATGTTAACCCAGTGTGCCATCAGTGAGATGTACTGTCCCTGGCCACAAGCACTTGTCCACATGTCCGTGGTTAGGTGGACTTTCTCAGTAACAACATTGTTTGGGGCACTGGTAATGTTGTGGGACACATGCTGGTGTAATGCCGGTACAGCACACCAGGAGAAATAGTGGCGACTGGAGACCGAGCATCTTGGGACAGCCACTGACATCAAATTGCAGAAAGCTTCTGTCTCAAAGAGCTGTGACAAAACACTCTGGGATCGCCTTTGCTGGGGTCAAAGGACACGTGGTTTGTGCATTGAATCTGAGGCGTACAGCAGGTTTCTGAGCAGGCTGACCTCAGGTCAGATTTATTAACGTGAAAGCAACACAAGAAACAAAACATAAAAATAAATCCTAGCCTGTCCGGCACTAACTAAACAAATACGTTGCTATCTCAACAACTGGGGGGGCTTCTCCCACCCAGCTAACATCACACAATTCTTGAGCAGAGCTCTTCACTCACGTTTGTCTCACACAGGCAGGCAATCTGTGTGCCCCAGGCAGACACTGGAAACACCCAGCTGGTCATCTTTTATTCCTGCAATCATTAACCCATTAGCACCCTGAAGATACTGAGTGGCCTAATTCACATAGGACAAACACCTGGGCGAGATATATCTGCCTCCAACTACCACACCAGCATGAGTCTTACATATCCCCCCCCCCTTGGTCAGACCACTCCGGTCGAGCAAGAACACTTTTGAAACAGTGCACTCGGGATAGGGCATCGGCGTTCCCCATCTGCACCCCAGGTCGGTGCTCCACCGTAAAAGAGTAAGCCTGCAGGGCAAGGAACCACCGGGTTACCCGACTATTACGGTCCTTGTGGAGGTGCATCCACTTGAGAGGGGCATGGTCTGTGACCAGCCTAAACTTCCTACCAGCCAGGTAATACTTGAGGGAGTCGAGAGCCCATTTAATGGCTAGGCACTCTTTTTCAACCACCGCATACCTCTGCTCATGTACATTCAGTTTCCGACTGAGATAGAGGACCGGGTGTTCGACTCCGTCCCTTACCTGGGAAAGTACAGCTCCGACACCAGTATCAGAGGCATCAGTTTGTACCACAAACTCGCTGCTGAAATCAGGAGTCACTAGTACGGGCTGAGAGCACAAAGCCCGTTTCAGGCTGTGGAAGGCCTCTTCAGCAGCTGAGGTCCATTTTACCATGACGGAACCCTTCCCCTTGGTAAGATCCGTCAAGGGAGTAGCCATGGCTGCAAAATTGGGTATGAACCGGTGATAATAGCCGGCAATCCCCAGGAAAGCCTGCACTTGTTTCTTGTTCACTGGTTGTGGCCAGCCCTGAATTGCCTGTATTTTGTCGATCTGGGGTTTAACCACTCCTCGGCCAATCACATAGCCCAAGTATCGGGCTTCTTCAAGCCCGATGTGGCATTTCTTGGGGTTTGCCGTTAAACCTGCCTCTCGCAGGTCATCAATCACCGCTTGTACCTTCTGGAGATGAGTTTCCCAGTCCATGCTGTAAATTACGATGTCATCCAGGTAGGCAGAAGCGTACTGTCTGTGAGGCCTCAAGACTCGATCCATCAATCTCTGGAACGTTGCGGGAGCTCCGTGAAGTCCAAACGGCATATAGACATACTGGAACAGACCTTCCGGTGTAGCAAATGCCGTCTTCTCTCTGGCCGCCTCGGCCAGAGGAATCTGCCAGTACCCCTTTGTTAAATCCAGGGTCGTAATGTATCGGGCTTTACCAAGCCGGTCGATCAACTCATCGACCCGGGGCATAGGGTACGCATCAAATTTAGAAACTGCATTCAGTTTCCTAAAGTCATTACAAAACCGGATGGAGCCATCCGGTTTAGGTATCAACACAATTGGACTGGACCAGGCGCTGTGTGACTCCTCAATGACTCCTAAGTCCAACATTGCCATCACTTCCCGGGAGACGGCTTCACGGCGGGCTTCCGGAATCCGGTAGGGCTTCACATGAACAGTGACGCCAGGCTCTGTGACAATCTCATGTTTCACCAACTTAGTCCGGCCAGGTTTTTCGGAGAAAAACTGTCGGTTCTGTAACAAAAATTGCTTAACCTCAGATTTTTGTCGTTCTGAGAAAGTCTCAGCAACCTGCACCTCTGGTACAGTAGGTGGACAAACCGGACGGGCAGATCCGCCGTTAGGGCAGAGCGGTCTTTCCAGGATTTTATCAGATTCACATGATAAATTTGTTCCGGTTTTCTCTTACCCGGCTGGTACACTTTATAGTTCACTTCACCAACTCTTTCTCGGACCTCAAATGGGCCCTGCCATTTCGCCAGGAATTTACTATCCACCGTAGGGATTAGGACCAACACCCTATCGCCGGGTGCAAATGTACGGACCTTAGCGCCTCTATCATAACTTTGCCTCTGGGCTCCCTGGGCCTGTAACATATGGTCCCTAACAATGGGCATGACAGCGGCAATACGATCCTGCATTTGTGTTACATGGTCGATCACCGTTTTAAAGGGAGTGACTTGACCTTCCCAGGTTTCTTTTGCGACGTCCAGCAGTCCCCGGGGACGACGGGCGTACAACAGTTCGAAAGGCGAAAACCCTGTGGAAGACTGGGGAACTTCCCTAATGGCAAACAGCAAATAGGGTAACAAGTAATCCCAGTTCTTCCCATCTTTGTCTATCGCCTTCCGGAGCATCTGTTTTAAGGTTTTGTTGAAGCGCTCAACCAGGCCATCTGTTTGAGGGTGATAGACAGACGTACGCAACGGGTCTATTTGTAAGAGCCTGCAGAGCGCCTTCATTACCCTCGACATAAAGGGAGTCCCCTGGTCGGTGAGTATCTGTTTTGGAATTCCCACCCGACTAAACACTTGTACCAATTCCTTGGCGATCGTCTTGGTAGCTGTGTTACGCAAAGGGACGGCTTCCGGGTAACGAGTGGCATAGTCCATGATGACGAGGATATGTTGGTGCCCACGTGCGGATCGGGGAAGGGGCCCAACCAAATCCATCCCAATTCTCTCAAAAGGGACCCCGATGATAGGAAGGGGTACCAAAGGGCTACGGAACTGAGATTAAGGGGCCGCGATTTGGCACTCTGGACAGGACTCACAATAGTTAAGCACATCACAATGTATTCCAGGCCACACAAAACAATGCAATATCCTTTCTGTGGTTTTCTGTACCCCCAGATGCCCCCCCATTATATGTCCGTGGGCCAAATCCAGTACCTTCCGCCGATAAGGTTTGGGTACCACTAACCGTTGCACTGTGTCTTCCCTTTTTTTTCTACCTGGTAGAGCAAATCATTTTCAAGAACCATATACGGGTACGCTAGCCTAGTGTCAGGTTCTACGGGTACCCCATCTATCATTTTTACATTTTTCCTAGCCGGAGTTAGGGTAGGATCTTTCATTTGCTCGCTGTGGAAGTCATCCACCTGGACTCCCAAATCTGGCAGGCAGAGTGCCGGATGGCTGTCTGCCTCCGCCTCTCGCTGAGGTTCCTCAGTTTCCTCTGTTTCCCCCGCCATGACGGAGAAGGGGTACTGAAGGTTAGATTCACCAACCTCCCCAGCAACATCTTCCTGTGGGGTCTCCTCTAGGGACTCGGGACCTCCAGATGGCATGGGAGAAGATTCACGGGTACAGCTACCGTGAAGGAGCAACTGATTCTCCCACAACTGCCAGAAATAGGGAAAATCCCTGCCCAGGATTACATCCTGTAACAATGCGGGGACGAGTCCCACTTTGTGCTGCACTGACCCATAGGGAGTAGAAATCCATATGACCGCTGTTAAGTACGAGCGGGTGTCACCATGCACACACGTCACAGAAAACTTGTCAGACGGACCAGACGGAAGTGCCACCAGACTAGCTTTCACCAGAGTCACCACACTTCCAGAGTCTAGTAATGCCACAACATTTTTCCCATCAACAGATAATTCACACAGGTGTTTCACTGTATCATTTTGACCCGCATTCACACTCACTAGCTGTGTAACCAAAGACATGCGTTTTCTAGAGTCTATAACGTCGCACTGCATGGGTTCAGCGGTAACAGGACAGTTCGCAGAAACATGACCCTTCTCATGGCAGCGGAAACACCTAACAGGTCCCCTACTGAGACCACCGTCCAATACTCTTGGTCTCGGAATGCGAGCAGTCCCGGACTCCTCCCCCACAGTTTTAAGCGATTTTCCTTCACCCGTGGTCCCTGGAACAGTCTTACCGGTTCCACGAGGAGGAGGCACAGACCGGGGGTTGGCGGTGTCGTCGGGGAGTCCTTCTGCCACGGAATAACACTCGACCAACTCCACAAGTTGATCCGCTGTCGTGGGATTTCCTTGGCTTACCCACCTTTTCAGCGCTGGGGGTAGTACTCTCAGGTACTTGTCCAGGACAACCCGCTGGATTATTTCGGGTATTGTCAGTACCTCGGGTTGCAGCCATTTCTTTGTCAAGTAGATCAGATCGAACATCTGAGACCGCGCCGGTTTATCTTGCTGGTATGTCCACTGATGTACCCTCTGTGCACGGACAGCCGTCGTCACACCCAGCCGGGCCAGGATCTCAGCTTTCAGCTTCTCAAAGTCCTGAGCGACCTCCGGGTCCAAATCATGGTAAGCTTTTTGGGCCTCGCCGGAGAGAAACGGGACAATCAAATCGGCCCATTGTGCCTTCGGCCACTTCTCTCTCAATGCCGTCCGCTCAAACGTTGTCAGGTATGCCTCGACGTCATCTTCTTCAGTCAGCTTTTGCCAGTATCGACTCACATGGATCCTTCTGGACTCTGCTTCCGGGTCAGCATCAGGCATGCTCACCAGGCGCTGCGCCACCTGTTGGAGAAGTTGGCGGTCTGCAACCGTCATGTCCAGTAACTCCTTCAGCTGTGTGGCCATCAAGCGATTAGCTTCGTGCTGTGCGGCAGTGGCCTGCTGCTGTACGGCAGTGGACTGTACTAAGGCTTTCACCACGTCTTCCATGCTGTCGCCTGTGCCACGGTATGCCCGCGTTCTCCACCACAATGTGACAAAACACTCTGGGATCGCCTTTGCTGGGGTCAAAGGACACGTGGTTTGTGCATTGAATCTGAGGCGTACAGCAGGTTTCTGAGCAGGCTGACCTCAGGTCAGATTTATTAACGTGAAAGCAACACAAAAAACAAAACATAAAAATAAATCCTAGCCTGTCCGGCACTAACTAAACAAATACGTTGCTATCTCAACAACTGGGGGGGCTTCTCCCACCCAGCTAACATCACACAATTCTTGAGCAGAGCTCTTCACTCACGTTTGTCTCACACAGGCAGGCAATCTGTATGCCCCAGGCAGACACTGGAAACACCCAGCTGGTCATCTTTTATTCCTGCAATCATTAACCCATTAGCACCCTGAAGATACTGAGTGGCCTAATTCACATAGGACAAACACCTGGGCGAGATATATCTGCCTCCGACTACCACACCAGCATGAGTCTTACAGAGCCTAAAAGGCAACGTTTCAAGTGCAAGCAGAAGAGAAATGTTAGAATTTAGGACTGTGGCCTGTGGAGTGTTGGAGGGGTATTTCCGCTTGCATTCCAGTGACTGGGATATAGACACCTGAAGGCTGTGCTGGGACAAGGACGTGAACAGGCTTGATGATGGTGCTGCTTGACTGTGGGCAACAACAGGTGCAGGGCTAGAGGCATCTTCACATGCACGGTGGATTGTGGATTGGCTTCTACGCAAAACAGTTTAAGAAGCAGTGGTGTCACCTGCAGACAGTATTCCTGGAGCCTGGGGTTCAGCTGACAAAGTCGGGTGCTTTGCTGCCATGTGCCTTATCATGCTGGTGGTGGTCAAGCTGGTAGTTTTGCTACTCCTGCTGATGTTGGTATGGCAGGTGCTGCAAATGGCCTGTTTGGGGTTATTGGCAGAGTCTTTAAAAAATAACCAGACTTGGGAAGATCTAACAGTTGGAATGGCAACTTCCCTCACGTTGGTGTTATGGGGAACAGATGCATGCCTTCTGTCTGTGGCCACCACACTGCTTCTTCCTGCCTGTTGGGGTGATATGCCTCCTTCCCCATGTGTGCTGCTTTCCTCGCTCTGCATATCCTCCTGCCAGATTGGGTCAGTCACTATGTCATCCACCACCTCGTTTTCCACATCCATACCCTACTCCTCCTCCTGACTTTCTGGCAATTGTGTCTCATCATCGTCCACCTCTTGTGACACTTTCCCACCATCGCCTTCATGTGACCGTGGCTGGTCAAAGCTTTGGGCATTGCCGCATGCAATCTCATCTGGTCCCACTTCAAGATGACCAGCCGAGAGTCCGGAATCTTGAAAGGGAAAACAGAACAGCTCTTCGGAGTGTCCAAGTGTGGGATCAGTTGTCTCAGGGCATTCGGCATGGTGGGAGGAAGGAGGATCAGGGTGAGGAATATCTGGTCTACACTCTCGGCTACTCAGACTTGACCGTGTGGAAGACATGGTGGTGATGGTGGTGGCTAAGTGACTGGAAGCATTATACACTATCCAACTAACAACCGATTCACACTGCTCTGGCTTCAATAGTGGTGTGCTGCGATCCTCTAGAAACTGGGATAGGAAGGTCGAGCGAGAAGATGTGGGTCTTTGTTGTGGTCTACTTTCAGCTTGGCCACGGCCTCGTCTTCTGCATGCACCATGAGCATCACGTCCACTTTCCTGTCCCTTGCCCCTTGCCTTGCCCATTTTAAATGGACTACTGAACTATTTCAAAAGCTCAGCACAAATGTATTTATTTGGAGCAAAATTATATCTGATCAGTATGCCTTCAAAGCTACGATTTTTCCACCACAGATACAACAGGCCACAGATAACAGACTGTATAATTATTTTTTCTGCTGTATGTGAAATTTTGAAAAAAAAGAGTAGAACAAGGCTAGCACACAGAACTATGCTATGTATGCCTACGAGGCTATGATTTTTCAATCGCAGATACACCAAGTTTCTGCCTGACATAACAGACTGTATAAATTTTGCTGTTGCAAGGCTAGCACACAGAACTATGGTACATGTGCCTGCAAAACTACGATTTTTCCACCACAGATACACCAGGCCACAGCCACAGATAACAGACTGTATTTTTTTTCTGTTGTATGTTAAATTTGAATAAAAATAAAAAATGAGTGGAACAAGGCTAGCAGAGAGAACTATGCAACTTATGCATGCAAAGCTACGATTTTCCCACCACAGATACAACAGGCCTCATCCTTACATATCAGACTGTACATAGTGTTTTTGGATTTTTGGTGATTTGTTTATTTAACCCCTTCATGACCCAGCCTATTTTGACCTTAAAGACCTTGCCGTTTTTTGCAATTCTGACCAGTGTCCCTTTATGAGGTAATAACTCAGGAACGCTTCAACAGATCCTAGCGGTTCTGAGATTGTTTTTTCGTGACATATTGGGCTTCATGTTAGTGGTAAATTTAGGTCAATAAATTCTGCATTTATTTGTGATAAAAACGGAAATTTGGCGAAAATTTTGAAAATTTCGCAATTTTCACATTTTGAATTTTTATTCTGTTAAACCAGAGAGATATGTGACACAAAATAGTTAATAAATAACATTTCCCACATGTTTACTTAACATCAGCACAATTTTGGAAACAAAATTTTTTTTGTTAGGAAGTTATAAGGGTTAAAATTTGACCAGCGATTTCTCATTTTTACAACAAAATTTACAAAACCATTTTTTTTAGGGACCACCTCACATTTGAAGTCAGTTTGAGGGGTCTATATGGCGGAAAATACCCAAAAGTGACACCATTCTAAAAACTGCACCCCTCAAGGTAGTCAAAACCACATTCAAGAAGTTTATTAACCCTTCAGGTGCTTCACAGCAGCAGAAGCAACATGGAAGGAAAAAATGAACATTTAACTTTTTAGTCACAAAAATTATCTTTTAGCAACAATTTTTTTATTTTCCCAATGGTAAAAGGAGAAACTGAACCACGAAAGTTGTTGTCCAATTTGTCCTGAGTACGTTGATACCTCATATGTGGGGTAAACCACTGTTTGGGCGCACGGCAGGGCTTGGAAGGGAAGGAGCGCCATTTGACTTTTTGAATCAAAAATTGGCTCCACTCTTTAGCGGACACCATGTCACGTTTGGAGAGCCCCTGTGTGCCTAAAAATTGGAGCTCCCCCACAAGTGACCCCATTTTGGAAACTAGACGCCCCAAGGAACTTATCTAGATGCATAGTGAGCACTTTGAACCCCCAGGTGCTTCACAAATTGATCCGTAAAAATGAAAAAGTACTTTTTTTTCACAAAAAAATTCTTTTAGCCTCAATTTTTTCATTTTCACATGGGCAACAGGATAAAATGGATCCTAAAATGTGTTGGGCAATTTCTCCTGAGTACACCAATACCTCACATGTGGGGGTAAACCACTGTTTGGGCACATGGTAAGGCTCGGAAGGGAAGGAGCGCCATTTGACTTTTTGAATGAAAAATTATTTCCATCGTTAGCGGACACCATGCCGCGTTTGGATAGCTCCTGTGTGCCTAAACATTGGCGCTCCCCCACAAGTGACCCCATTTTGGAAACTAGACCCCCCAAGGAACTTACTTAGATGCCTAGTGAGCACTTTAAACCCTCAGGTGCTTCACAAATTGATCTGTAAAAATGAAAAAGTACTTTTTTTTCACAAAAAAATTCTTTTCGCCTCAATTTTTTCATTTTCACATGGGCAGTAGGATAAAATGGATCATAAAATTTGTTGGGCAATTTCTCCCGAGTACGTCGATACGTCATATGTGGGGGTAAACCACTGTTTGGGCACTCGGCAGGGCTCGGAAGGAAAGGCGCGCCATTTGACTTTTTGAATGGAAAATTAGCTCCAATTGTTAGCGGACACCATGTCGCGTTTGGAGAGCCCCTGTGTGCCTAAACATTGGAGCTCCCCCACAAGTGACCCCATTTTGGAAACTAGACCCCCCAAGGAACTTATCTAGATGCATATTGAGCACTTTAAACCCACAGGTGCTTCACAGAAGTTTATAACGCAGAGCCATGAAAATAAAAAATAATTTTTCTTTCCTCAAAAATGATTTTTTAGCCTGGAATTTCCTATTTTGCCAAGGATAATAGGAGAAATTGGACCCCAAATATTGTTGTCCAGTTTGTCCTGAGTACGCTGATACCCCATATGTGGGGGTAAACCACTGTTTGGGCGCACGGCAGGGCTCGGAAGGGATGGCACGCCATTTGGCATTTTAAATGGAAAATTAGCTCCAATCATTAGTGGACACCATGTCACGTTTGGAGAGCCCCTGTGTGCCTAAACATTGGAGATCCCCCAGAAATGACACCATTTTGGAAACTAGACCCCCAAAGGAACTAATCTAGATGTGTGGTGAGGACTTTGAACCCCCAAGTGCTTCACAGAAGTTTATAACGCAGAGCCATGAAAATAAAAAAAATAAATTATTTTCTCAAAAATGATCTTTTAGCCTGTAATTTTTTATTTTCCCAAGGGTAACAGGAGAAATTTGACCCCAAAATTTGTTGTCCAGTTTCTGCTGAGTACGCTGATACCCCATATGTGGGGGTAAATCACTGTTTGGGCACATGCCGAGGCTCGGAAGTGAAGTAGTGACGTTTTGAAATGCAGACATTGATGGAATGCTCTACGGGCGTCACGTTGCGTTTGCAGAGCCCCTGATGTGGCTTAACAGTAGAAACCCCCCACAAGTGACCCCATTTTGGAAACTAGACCCCGAAAGGAACTTATCTAGATGTGTGGTGAGCACTTTGAACCCCCAAGTGCTTCATAGAAGTTTATAATGCAGAGCCGTGAAAATAATAAATACGTTTTCTTTCCTCAAAAATAACTATTTAGCCCAGAATTTTTTATTTTCCCAAGGGTTACAGAAGAAATTGGACCCCAAAAGTTGTTGTGCAGTTTCTCCTGAGTACGATGATACCCCATATGTGGGGGTAAACCACTGTTTGGGCACATGCCGAGGCTCGGAAGTGAAGTAGTGACGTTTTGAAATGCAGACTTTGATGGAATGCTCTGTGGGCGTCACGTTGCGTTTGCAGAGCCCCTGATGTGGCTTAACAGTAGAAACCCCCCACAAGTGACCCCATTTTGGAAACTAGACCCCGAAAGGAACTTATCTAGATGTGTGGTGAGCACTTTGAACCCCCAAGTGCTTCATAGAAGTTTATAATGCAGAGCCGTGAAAATAATAAATACGTTTTCTTTCCTCAAAAATAATTATTTAGCCCAGAATTTTTTAATTTTCCCAAGGGTAACAGGAGAAATTTGACCCCAATATTTGTTGTCCAGTTTCTCCTGAGTACGGTGATACCCCATATGTGGGGGTAAACTACTGTTTGGGCACATGCCGGGGCTTGGAATTGAAGTAGTGACGTTTTGAAATGCAGACTTTGATGGAATGCTCTGCGGGCGTCACGTTGCGTTTGCAGAGCCCCTGATGTGCCTAAACAGTAGAAACCCCCCACAAGTGACCCCATTTTGGAAACTAGACCCCGAAAGGAACTTATCTAGATGTGTGGTGAGCACTTTGAACCCCCAAGTGCTTCATAGAAGTTTATAATGCAGAGCCGTGAAAATAATAAATACGTTTTCTTTCCTCAAAAATAATTATTTAGCCCAGAATTTTTTATTTTCCCAAGTGTTACAGGAGAAATTGGACCCCAAAATTTGTTGCTCAGTTTCTCCTGAGTACGCTGATACCCCATGTGTGGAAGTAAACCACTGTTTGGGCACACGTCGGGGCTCAGAAGGGAAGTAGTGACTTTTGAAATGCAGACTTTGATGGAATGGTCTGCGGGTGTCACGTTGCATTTGCAGAGCCCCTGGTGTGCCTAAACAGTAGAAACCCCCACAAGTGACCCCATTTTAGAAACTAGACCCCCCAAGGAACTTATCTAGATATGTGGTGAGCACTTTGAACCCCCAAGTGCTTCACAGACGTTTACAACGCAGAGCCGTGAAAATAAAAAAATCATTTTTCTTTCCTCAAAAATTATGTTTTAGCAAGCATTTTTTTAGATTCACAAGGGTAACAGGAGAAATTGGACCCCAGTAATTGTTGCGCAGTTTATCCTGAGTATGCTGGTACCCCATATGTGGGGGTAAACCACTGTTTGGGCACACGTCAGGGCTCGGAAGTGAGGGAGCACCATTTGACTTTTTGAATACGAGATTGGCTGGAATCAATGGTGGCGCCATGTTGCGTTTGGAGACCCCTGATGTGCCTAAACAGTGGTAACCCCTCAATTCTACCTCCAACACTAACCCCCCCACACCCCTAACCCTAATCCCAACTGTAGCCATAACCCTAATCACAACCCTAACCGCAACACACCCCTAACCACAACCCTAATTCCAACCCTAACCCTAAGGCTATGTGCCCACGTTGCGGATTCGTGTGAGATATTTCCGCACCATTTTTGAAAAATCCGCGGGTAAAAGGCACTGCGTTTTACCTGCGGATTTTCCGCGGATTTCCAGTGTTTTTTGTGCGGATTTCACCTGCGGATTCCTATTGAGGAACAGGTGTAAAACGCTGCGGAATCCGCCCAAAGAATTGACATGCTGCGGAAAATACAACGCAGGGTTTCCGCGCTGTATTTTCCGCACCATGGGCACAGCGGATTTGGTTTTTCATATGTTTACATGGTACCTGTAAACCTGATGGAACACTGCTGCGAATCCGCAGCCAAATCCGCACCGTGTACACATAGCCTAATTCTAAAGGTATGTGCACACGCTGCGGAAAACGCTGCAGATCCGCAGCAGTTTCCCATGAGTTTACAGTTCAATGTAAACCTACGGGAAACAAAAATCGCTGTACACATGCTGCGGAAAAACTGCACGGAAACGCAGCGGTTTACATTCCGCAGCATGTCGCTTCTTTGTGCGGATTCCGCAGCGGTTTTACAACTGCTCCAATAGAAAATCGCAGTTGTAAAACCGCAGTGAAATGCGCAGAAAAAAACGCGGTAAATCCGCCATAAATCCGCAGCGGTTTAGCACCCCCGTTCCGCAGAGGACCAGAATACGTGTGCACATACCGAAACCCTAACCCTAGCCCTAACCCTAACCCTACCCCTAGCCCTAACCCTAGCCCTAACCCTACCCCTAACCCTAGCCCTAACCCTACCCCTACCCCTACCCCTAACCCTACCCCTAACCCTAACCCTACCCCTAACCCTACCCCTAACCCTAACCCTAACCCTATTCTAACATTAGTGGAAAAAAAAAATTTCTTTATTTTTTTATTGTCCCTACCTATGGGGGTGACAAAGGGGGGGGTCATTTATTATTCTTTTTATTTTGATCACTGAGATATAATCTATCTCAGTGATCAAAATGCACTTTGGAACGAATCTGCCGGCCGGCAGATTCGGCGGGCGCACTGCGCATGCGCCCGCCATTTTGGAAGATGGCGGCGCCCAGGGAGAAGACGGACGGGACCCCGGCTGGATCGGTAAGTATGATGGGGTGGGGGGGACCACGGGGGGGGGGGATCGGAGCACGGGGGGGGAATCGGAGCGCGGGAGGGGTGGAACGGAGCACGGGGGCGTGGAACGGAGCATGGGGGGGCTGGAATGGAGAACGGGGGGGTGGAACGGAGCACCGGGGGGGTGGATCGGAGTGCAGGGGGGGTGATTGGAGCACGGGGGGAGCGGACAAGAGCACGGGGGGAGCGGAGCACAGGACGGAGGGGTAGCCGGAGCAGTGTACCGGCCAGATCGGGGGGCTGGGGGGGCGATTGGTGGGGTGGGGTGGGGGCACATTAGTATTTCCAGCCATGGCCGATGATATTTCAGCATCGGCCATGGCTGGATTGTAATATTTCACCAGTTATAATAGGTGAAATATTACAAATCGCTCTGATTGGCAGTTTCACTTTCAACAGCCAATCAGAGCGATCGTAGCCACGAGGGGGTGAAGCCACCCCCCCTGGGCTAAACTACCACTCCCCCTGTCCCTGCAGATCAGGTGAAATGGGAGTTAACCCTTTCACCCGATCTGCAGGGACGCGATCTTTCCATGACGCCACATAGGCGTCATGGGTCGGATTGGCACCGACTTTCATGACGCCTACGTGGCGTCATGGGTCGGGAAGGGGTTAAAAAAAATGAGTGGAACAAGGCTAGCAGACAGAACTATGCAACTTATGCCTGCGATGCTACAATTTTCCACCACAGATACAACAGGCCTCAGCTTGACATAACAGACAGTATACATTTTTTTTTGGCTTTTGGAGAATTAAAAAAAAAAAAAGAGTGAAGCAAGGCTAGCAGACAGAACTATGCAACTTATGCCTGTGAAGCTACTATTTTTCCAGTACAGATACACCAGGCCTCAGCCTGACATAACAGACTGTAAAAAGTATTTTTTGGGGAGTGAATTTAAAAAAAAAACGGAGAAAAAGTCTAGCACACAGAACTATGATATGTATGCCTGTGAAGCTACGATTTTTCCACCACAGATACACCAGACCGCAGCCACAGAAAACAGACTGTATAATTTTGTTTTTCTCTTGTATGTGAAATTTGGCAAAAAATTAAAAATGAGTATAACAAGGATAGCAGTTGGAACTATGAAAGTTATGCCTGCGAAGCTACGATTTTTCCATCACAGATACACCAGCCTTCAGCCTCAGATAACAGACTGATCTAAATGTGACTTTGATTTTTTTGGGCACAACTAAATTGTGTCAACAAGTTGGCTATGACACAAAAAAAATAAAAATTTTGGCGCACTCACATCTGGTGCCAGGGACCAAACAAAAATGGAAGATTTGCACGTTCTTCAATTACAATAACCTGGCTGTAGTAGGCAGCGTGACCAAGCAAATGAATTTTGAAATAAGGGGGCTATGGATTGCTTTAGAATAAAAGGAGCAGGTATAAGGTGAAAAAAAATTACACAGAAAACTGTAGCTAGGTATATAGTAAATAAGCAGCAGCAGACAGTAATGGAGCTTTTGGAGGTATGCAGTGAGAGCTATGTACTCACATACAGTGCCTGTATGCCTTGCACTGATGTGGATATGTGCACATAGACTCCCCTGCCTACCAAGCGCTGCAATCTCTGGACCCCCGAATTAGCCCTAAAAAGGACTGTTGGTTTCTCAGGAGTTGTGGACTGAACAGTTGCAGACCTGCACTAACCATTACAAGCACGATTCTGACCCTATCTCAGCAGCAGCTCTCCCTACACTCGCTAAGTCCGGAGCAGAATGCAGCGAGCAGGGCGGCGCCAGGTCATTTATAGACCTGATGATGCTGTGCGGCCAGCCAATCACTGTAACGCCACAACAAAGATGGCTGCGGCATTACAGTGCATGGCTGAGAATCCCTGCACTGTCATTGGCGCTCTAAAGAGACCCAGAATTGCAGGGCGGAGACCCGAGCTCCCACCAAATAATCCCGGAAATACTTGGTGCTTGCCAAGTACACCGAGCACAGCGAGTACCGAGTAGTGGTGAGCACGTTCGCTCATCACTAGTCAGCACCCGCCCCCTGGGAATAGCGGAAAGTTCAGTTTTTCACTGTTGTGCATTAAATAAATAATTACATTTGAAAAAATGACGTGGGATCCCACCTATGTTTTATAACCAGTGCAGATAAAGAAGACAGCTGCAGGCTTCTATTATCAAATGTCTTTTTTCGGCCTTACTAACTATGTTACTATGTTACTATGTTAGGTTGGAACAGTCCATGGTTAATGGCCCGTCCCCAGCTGAAAAATAGAAGCCCACACCCGCTCCAGAATTGGTGCATTACATTAGATGCGCCAATTCTGGCACTTTACCTGGCTCATCCCAATTGCCCTGATCAAGTGTCAATCGGGGTAATATATGGATTTGACGACAGATGTGATTTGTCAAAATTTACAGCTGCCATCAAGCCCTAGTTTAGTAATGGAGCGGAGTAATGGGGCGTGGTCAGTCAGACACCCCATTATTAACCCTGTAAGTAAAAATCTTTAAACATACACACAGAAAAGTCCTTTGTTTTAAAATAAAAACCCAGACATCCTCTTTTATCCATTTATTTCCCAAAAAAACACCTCCGCAGGTCCGCTGTAATCCAGATCGATGTCCCATGATGATTCCAGACTCTGCTACATCCGGAGGCTGTGATGAACTGTGACATAAATAACATTATAGCTCCCCACAGCTGCCTGAACTCACTGAGAGTAGCGTGAGAACCAGCAGCAGTGATGGGCGGTGGCGTCATTAACGTTACAGCAGATTACAACCAGCGGTTCTCACAGTTTGAACTGCAGTGTACTCCCCAAGGTTACCCCAGTTCACAGATGGCTGGCTCACACGCAGAAGACAGACAGAGGCTAGCGTAAGTTCACAGATGGCTGGCTCATATGAGGCGGCCGTGGTGAGCAGTAATGTTACTGATGACATTTCTTATCACAGCATGTAGTCAGGGATCGTCATGGGACATCTATCTGGACTATGTTGAACCTGTAGGGTTTTTTTAGGGGGAAATAAATGGGTGGAAGAATATGTCTGGGTTTTCATTTTAAAATAAGGACTTTTCTGTGTGGTTAGTGTTTTTTACTTACAGGGTTAGTAATGGGGGTGTCTGACTGACACCTCTCCTTTAATAACCCCATTTTTGGCAAATCACAGCTGTCATCAAACCCATATTTTACCCCAATTGCCACCATACTAAGCCAATCAGGATTAGCCTGGTAAAGCGCCAGAATAGGCGCATCTAATGTGATGCACCAATTCTGGTGCGATTGAGGGCCTCTATTTTTGGCTGTGGATGGGCCATTAACGATGCACTGTTGCAGCTTGATTATAGAAGCCTGCAGCTGTCTGCTTTTTCTGTGCTGGTTTTAAAATATAAAGGGTGCCACACACTGTTTTTTAAAATTAATTATTTATTTTATACTTTAAAAAAAAAAATTGTATCTATCTATCTATGTTCCTCATCGCTTTCTATCTTTGAATATCTTCTATTATATAATTGTCTTGGGGTCACTTTCGTCTTTCTGTCCTTCTGTCTGTCTGTCTTTCTGTCTGTCATGGAATCCAAGTTGCTGATTGGTCACGGCAAAACAGCCACGACCAATCAGCGACGGACACCGTCCGGAAAAAATTGGCCGCTCCTTCCTCCACGCAGTCACTGCCCGGCGCCCGCATACTCCCCTCCAGTCACCGCTCACATAGGGTTAATGCTGGCAGTAACGGACCGCGTTATGCCGTGGCTAACTCACTCCGTTACCGCTGCTATTAACCCTGTGTGACCAAGTTTTTACTATTGATGCTGCCTATGCAGCGTCAATAGTAAAAACATCTAATGTTAAAAATAATGAAAAAAAAAAAATCATTATATACTCAACTTCTGCCGCCTTTCCCGCTCTTCGCGACGCTCGGTGACCGCTCCATGCAACCGTCAGGTTCCAGTGGCAATGATGGTATGCGACAAGGAACAGCCATGACGTCACGGTCATGTGACCGCGACGTCATCACACGCTGGGACCGGAAGCTGCTGCGCGGTGACAGAACTACAAGGGGCCCTCGGATCGGAAGGTGAGTATGTTTATTTTTTATTTTTTAACCTGTGACATACGTGGCCGGGCAATATACAATGTGGCTGGGCAATATACTACGTAGCTGGGCAATATACTACGTGGTTCTGTGCTGTATACTATGTAACTGGGCAAAATACTACTTGGCTCTGTGCTGTATACTACATCGCTGTGCAATATACTACGTGGCTACATAATATACTACGTGGCTGGGCAATATACTACGTCAATGGGCAATATACTATGTGGCTGGCCAATATACTATGTAACTGGGCAATATACTACGTGGCTGGGCAATATACTATGTGGCTGGGCAATATACTACGTGGCTGGGCAATATACTACGTAACTGGGCAATATACTACGTGGCTGGGCAATATACTACGTCAATGGGCAATATACTATGTGGCTGGCCAATATACTATGTAACTGGGCAATATACTACGTAACTGGGCAATATACTACGTGGCTGGGCAATATACTATGTGGCTGGGCAATATACTACGTGGCTGGGCAATATACTACGTAACTGGGCAATATACTACGTGGCTGGGCAATATACTACGTGGACATGCATATTCTAGAACACCCGATGCGTTAGAATCGGGCCACCATCTAGTTAATACATAACACTCTTTAATTTATATGCTGCATTTCATTCCATACGTGTCACACTAACAGCACACAGACTGTCCATGAATGTGGACTGCACATAGACACATGGATGTCACACGGATAACACACATGTACACACGGATGGCACACAAATCTCACCGGTAGTGGTTTTTCCTGTACCGGAAACACCAGGATGTGTGAAGGGTGCATGAGATTATCTCAGCACAGGAACATTTTATTTATTACATCCAAATGTGAAACTTATTATTATTCCAAGACGTATTAATTAAAATGTACTTTGTTTATGAGACAACCCATTAAGTCTCAAGGTTCTAATAAACTAATACAGTTCCTGATCCAGGGTAAACAGTTTCACAGAGAGAACCGGACAGGAGAGGCTCTTCTGTGGAAGATTCAGGTTGCTTGTTAAACTGTTCTGTGATGTTATAGACAATTGGTTCGTGCCTAGTATGCATGTGCACGTGCTCCGCTCTTCTTAAAGGGGCAGTGCACACACATGGTAAAATGTCCCCAGCTAACAGCCAATAACTAGGAGGCATCTTGTATAAAAGGCACCCTCCCCAATTTGGAGGTGCCTGTGCAAAACCTATAGTTATTAGGTATATTGGTGGTGCAACTGTATGTTTCCAGGTCCCTGTTACTACTCTGTATTACTATTCCCGTGTCCCATGTGCCCATAGTCTATTATAGTGATTTTAGTTATCTGGTGTCCAGTTAGTCCAGTATAGGTCCGGTCCATGGCACAGTGGGTCGATGAACCACATGTACAACCTGCATGCGTAACAATAGATAGGTATAACATTTTTAATAAAATAACAAATGTTTTTCTTCTTCTACAAATTTACATTTAGTTAATTCATGAAATAAAATACATGAAACACTCCTTCTACAATGCACTCTGTGTAAAATACTGTCTCAAAATAAGGGTTTTGTCCTTCAAGACCTGCTTTAAACAATGCACAGCTAACTTTGGTAACATTTCTTTGATCAGAGTTGAGTTGGTGATCCAGTATCAAGCTGTGAACTGTGCATACTGTGTTACACTATGTGTACTGCAGAATAATGTGGATAGATGGTATAAAACCACACACTGCTGCGTAATTTATGACTATGATAGTAAAAGAAAGAGAATAAATGTTTAAGTATGCCCATGCTACTGTACACCTACTATTTCTATCATTAAACACAAAGAAAGGAAGCTGAAATGTAAAATTTATATGGATTTTTCAATATTTGGTGTACGTTATTCCCTCTACACACCAAAGACATAAAAAGAACTGCTAGATGAGAAGTATATGCAAACAAGAAGCTTAAGGGATGTCTATATCTTCATTTTTTATAATTAAAATATAGTCCAAATAATCTGTGCAAATTAAATATCTGTATTACCGGTATATATTTTGGAGCTCTGTGTTGGCATGTTTCCCATCTCCGTGTTGGCACTTGCTGGTATCTCTCCAATCTCTTTCTCCTATCAGTTACATCTATTATTCACAGACTACTACATTACAAGGAAAAATGGTGGAATTATACTGTAGATATGTTATGTAAATGATAAAAAATGGACGGGTCTGACATTCCCCTGTGAAGGCTTCTTCATGGTGTTGCCCACATAGTCTCCAAAACAATCTACAACTCTCATTGTATGGAAACAGGAACACATGGGCTACTTGCACAGTGAACAAGTCTGTATGATCATGTTCACACACCACCAAGAAACCTGAAGACACAAAAGAGAATAGTAAAACCAAAAACACTCAGTTTGAAAAAATGTTGCAGTAATCCGCAAGTGCTAGTAAAAGATGTAAAAAACAGGGTATTTGGTTCATACGTTTTTTGCAAAAAATGTATACTAAGCTGCTCTACCAATCTGTGTTCCTGTTTCCATAATTGTTCTCTTGTGTCTACAAGACTGGGGAGTTCCACCACTCCTCTTGGACTATCTGCACAAAAGCTGTTCTACCCTGTATGCACACATGGATTTTTCCTCTCTGAACCCTGTTCACACAGGTTATATACAGATGATCAGGTTTTTAAATACATCAGATAGGGATTGCATACATTAGTTAGGACTGCTCTGATAAGGGTATACCGTGAAGATTGATAGAGCAGCTTAGTATACATTTTTTGCAAAAAACGTATCAACCAAATACCCTGTTTTTTACATCTTTTACTAGCACTTGCGGATTACTGCAACATTTTTTCAAACTGAGTGTTTTTGGTTTTACTATTCTCTTTTGTGTCTTCAGGTTTCTTGGTGGTGTGTGAACATGATCATACAGACTTGTTCACTGTGCAAGTAGCCCATGTGTTCCTGTTTCCATAATTGTTCTCTTGTGTCTACAAGACTGGGGAGTTCCACCACTCCTCTTGGGCTATCTGCACAAAAGCTGTTCTACCCTGTATGCACACATGGATTTTTCCTCTCTGAACCCTGTTCACACAGGTTATATACAGATGATCAGGTTTTTAAATACATCAGATAGGGATTGCATACATTAGTTAGGACTGCTCTGATAAGGGTATACCGTGAAGATTGGTAGAGCAGCTTAGTATACATTTTTTGCAAAAAACGTATCAACCAAATACCCTGTTTTTTACATCTTTTACTAGCACTTGCGGATTACTGCAACATTTTTTCAAACTGAGTGTTTTTGGTTTTACTATTCTCTTTTGTGTCTTCAACTCTCATTGTATCACACCACAGAGTAGTGGAAAAATTGTCCAAATAACATAACGAATGTATATAATGCAACAAGTTTATTAAATAGTACAAAGGTAATAAACAGAGACAGGGCTAAAAGAGCCACAGCACAAGCGATAGGAGACCGCAAATTGTGCCCAACTATCACAGCAATAGAAGCAAGACTATTATTAATAGCTAGTGTTGAGCATTCCGATACCGCAAGTATTGGGTATCGGCCGATATTTGCGGTATCGGAATTCCGATACCGAGTTCCGATATTTTTGTGATATCGGGAATCGGTATCGGGATTAAGATTCATGTGTAAAATAAAGAATAAAAATAAAAAATATTGATATACTTACCCTCGGACGCGCCCTGGTTGTCACCGCTGCAACCGCCATGCTTCCATAGTAACATAGTTAGTAAGGCCGAAAAAAGACATTTGTCCATCCAGTTCAGCCTATATTCCATCATAATAAATCCCCAGATCTACGTCCTTCAAAGAAGGGCCGCTCAGCGACCAATCACAAGCCGCGACGTCATCGAAGGTCCTTAACGCGCTCATTCTCAGAAAGGGAAGCATTGCGGTTGCATCGGTGACAACCAGGGCGCGTCCGAGGGTAAGTATATCAATATTTTTTATTTTTATTCTTTATTTTACACATGAATATGGATCCCAGGGCCTGAAGGAGAGTTTCCTCTCCTTCAGACCCTGGGAACCATCAGGATACCTTCCGATATTTGTGTCCCATTGACTTGTATTGGTATCGGATATCGGTATCGGCGATATCCGATATTTTTCGGATATCGGCCGATACCATCCGATACCGATACTTTCAAATATCGGACGGTATCGCTCAACACTATTAATAGCGTGAGTACAAATGTAAATATCCTGCTTCTAGTAACACAAGTGGCGTGCGATCAGGGGACATGCAATCTCCCGCCCTCAGACAACGGTTTTTGGCACGGGGGTATAGTCGCAGGATGATTAAGGCGGCATACCATCGTGCCAAACATGCTTCTCGACATGACCTACTGTACAACACTGATTCTAAACATAAACCTAGGGTGGCTGATACTGTGAGATTTATCACCACATTTAACTCTCGGTCCAATAGCATTTATTCCATTTTACAAAAGGCTTGGCCGATTCTAAGAGTGGATCCTGTCTTAAAGAAATTTATTTATTCAAAATACTAAGGATTGTCTGTCTGCTGTCTCTAACATCATGTCCTCCCGCTATCTGAAACTAAATCTCTCCAAAACTGAACTACTTGTGTTTCTCCCTTCTGCTAACCTCACTCTACCCAACATCGAAATTACCCTGGAGGGTTCAACCATAACTCCCAAGCAGCATGCCCACTGTCTTGGGGTCATATTCGACAGAACGACACCGATTTGTTTTCCGCCGAATCCGTTTCTTTCAAAACTCGCCGTGTGAAAGCAGCCAGATATATGGATATTATTATTATTATTATTCATTTTTATAGCGCCATTTATTCCATGGCGCTTTATATGTGAATGGGGCAAATATAGACAAATATAGGCAAATATGGGCAAATATAGACAAGTAAAGACAGACATAGATGTATCTAGAGATATATCTATCTATAAATATATCTATAGATAGATATATCCATAGATATATACTAGAAAGTCCGATGTTTCTAAGGCTACTTTCACACTTGCGTTTTTAACAATCCGTCGCAATCCGTCGTTTTGGGAAAAAAACTGAAAATGTGCTCGCAGGATGCGTTTTTTACCCATAGACTTGTATTAGCGACGAATCGCGACGGATGGCCACACGTTGCGTCCGTCGTGCAACAGATCTGTCGTGTTTTGGCGGAACGTCAGCACGAAAAAACGTGAACTTTGTTTGTCCGTCTGCCATTTTCTACCGCGCATGCGCAGCCAAAACTCCGCCCCATCATCCCCGGACTTCAGAATGGGCAGCGGATGCGTTGAAAAACTGCATCCACTGCCCACGTCGGGGCACAAATTTCACAACGCGCGTCAGTACGTCGGCCCGACGCATAGCGACGGACCCGTACTGACGCAAGTGTGAAAGAAGCCTTAATGCGCATTTAATTTTAAAAAAACGGAAAAAAAACGGCGTGGGCTCCCGTGCAATTTTCTGCAACAGAGGGGGAAAGCCGACGGCCGGGGGGCAATATTTGTAAACAGCTATGAATATCAACCCGCAGCTGTCTGCATAGCCTTTACTGGCTATTAAAATAGGGGGACCCCCAAAAAAATGATGGGAGGTCCCCCTATATTTTATAGCCAGAAAGGCTACGCAGACAGCTGCGGGCTGATATTCATAGCCTAGAATGGGGCCATGGATATTGCCCCCCCCCCCCCCCGGCTACAAATACCAGTCCGCAGCCGCCCCAGAAATGGCCCCAGAATGTAAGATGCGCCAATTTCAGCACTTAGCCCCTCTCTTTCCACTCCCGTGTAGCGGTGGGATATGGGGTAATAAGGGGTTAATGTCACTCTCCTATTGTAAGGTGACAATAGGCCGGGCTAATAACGGAGAGGCATCAATAAGACGCCTGTCCATTATTAATCCAATAGTAATAAAGGGTTAATAAAACACACACACATTAGGAAAAAAGTATTTTAATATTTTTAATTTAACCATACTTACCATACTTCAGCGCCTGCAAAAAACGTAAAATAATAAGTATATACTACCTGTCCGCCATAATCCAATTAATAACGAGTGTCCCACGAAGATCTCCCCTATAGAACAGTGACATCGGGTGATGTCACTGCTCTATAGGACCCTCAGTGACACACTGACAGGAGACAATGGCTCCTGCAGTGCATCACTGAGAGGTTACTAGAGTTCAAAGTCTCACTTTATGGCAATTGCTGCGTGGGAAAATTTCTCACACAGCAATGCCAAATGTGAGACTAGGGACTATTTTTATACAGTGGCGGAGGAATACAGTGCGGAAGGATACCTTCCTCCCGTCATTGTGTTCCTGGAGCTCCTGGAGAGCGGTCACATCAGCAAGGGAGATCGTCGTGGGACACTCGTGGATTTCTGCGGATCAGGGAGTATATTGGTTGGGTGTTATTTTAATATTTTTTACAGGTGACACTGGCTTCGGGGATCAAAATGACAAGTAATGGTGAGTATGTTCTCTATGTTACATGTACTGTATGTCTATATGTATGTATTGTATGTAACGTATGAATGTACTGTTTGTAGTTTGTATGTAGTATGTATGGTTTTTTTGCTTTGTTTTTTGTATTTTGTTTTTTTACATTCAACACATTAGCCGGATGATGGGACTACTACTGTCTCATCATTGGCTAATGTGTCAATCACTGTCACTGTACAAGTCCCATCGGACGATGCCTGCACACACGCACAGACCCCCGGCAGCACGCACAGTGCCCCGGCAGCCCGCACAGAGCCCCGGCAGCCCGCACAGAGCCCCCAGCAGCCCGCACAGAGCCCCGGCAGGACTGTACAGACCCCTGGCAGGTCACACAGACCCACGGCAGCCCGCACAGAGCCCCGGCAGCCCGCACAGAGCCCTGGCAGGCCCGTACAGACCCCCGGCAGCCCGTACAGAGCTCCGGCAGCCCGCACAGAGCCCCAGCAGCCCGCACAGAGCCCCGGCAGGCCCGCACAGACCCCTGGCAGGTCGCACAGACCCCCGGCAGCTCGCACAGAGCCCCAGCAGGCCCACACAGACCCCACCCACACACACATACACGCACAGTGTCCGCCCACGCACCACCCACACCCTTCCCTCCTCCGGAACAGGATGTAGAAGGACAGAAAGGGCTTATTTACATTCTGATATTTGTGTCCCATTGACTTGCATTGGTATCGGGTATCGGTATCGTCGATATTCCATATTTTTGGGATATCGGCTGATCCAATCTGATATTAATACTTCTGGATAACGGAAGGTATCGCTCAACACTACTTGTCACTGAAGAGGATAGACCTCCATTCATGACAATCATGACAATATTGTTATATTCCAGCCTTCAGTCTTGATCTGGAGACCATGTTGGCAATGCCATGAATAGGCCTTCACAAGGTAAAGTCACAGCTGTCCTATTCCCTGAATTATGGTGTGGCATAATGGGTTAAGTCTTCATTGCAGGTACACAACCAGCTTGGCTTTATATTGATTTGGATGGTGGCCATTTCTCCAAAGCGTACCAGAAGCAATTTCTCAACACAACATCATGTCTATCAGTGCTGGGATTTCCATAATTCCAGAACTATTACTTCTTGGTGTTTTTTCATTGGTGAAAATGTATTTAGATTTAGAGATGTATCCCGATACTGTGATAAAAAGGCCCATGACATAATTCAAACTGCAGCCCATTTTAGACATATCTCGAGACCTTTCTCTTAACTGACAGTGGAGCGGTATGGTAAACACATGCACTGTTGACCTGCCGGAAAAGGGCTGTGACATTTAAAAAAATCTTCTTTTTGAATGAGTGTGGATTGAGGACTAAGGTCAGAGAAAAAATATTTTTGTGCTTAGCCAGCAAGAAGAAGATACTGCTTTCCTGTCAGTTATAACACGGGTCTCGAGCAGTGTTTTTTCAGACTGCAACCTGTCCTGATATATGACTAGAATAAGCTGCGGTTTGTATTATGCAACGGGGACAATTTTTTCACATTCTTTGACATCCCGTTTAAAGGATAGATTGTAAATCTCAATATAAAAAGATTATATTGGCGCTGTATATGCTTTTTAGCACTATTATTAGATTTAGAAAAATATTTTCCTCTTAAAAACATTTTCAATCATAAGTGATTGGTAGACGCCTTGCTACACTCATCAAGAGCTTTAAACTAGAGCAATATGGGATGGGAAATATGCAAAAAGAAAAAAATATGCAGCTAATGAATTCTTTAGAGTCCTTCGATTAGAAGTGGAAATAAAGAATAAAAACTCTGAATTCTGAATGAAAATAGAGTAAAAAGAAAAAACAACTACAAGCTAAAATGTGTCTATACAAATGTGCAGAGCATGGGCAACAAACAGGAAGAAATGGAGCTGCTAACACAGGTAAATATAATGTCATAGGCATCACTGCCACTTGCTGGGATGATACACATGATTGGAGTACAAACCTTGAAGGCTACAACTTATTTATTAGAAACAGGATTAACAAGAAGGGAGGATGTGTTGCATTGTATGTTAGGAAAAAGTATATCTCCACAGAGATCCAAGCTTCAGAGAATGGTAGCTCTGTAGAAATTTTTTGGGTAAGAATACAATGAGAGAAGAACAGAAAGGACACTATTCTGGATGTTTACTATAGGCCACCTGGACAGACTGAAAATTTGGATGAACTCTTTTTACATCAAATGTCTCTGTTCTCAAAAAAAGATGACATAGTGATCATGGGAGATTTTAACTATCCAGATATTTGTTGGGAATCTCAGGTAAAAGTAATGGGTCCAGAAAATTCTTATCTTCTCTTGCTGACAACTCTATCTTTCAAAAAAGAGAAGAGAACAAGAAGATCTGCAATCTTGGACCTAATTCTTACCAATTAAGAGGAAATGGATGAGGAAGTAAAGGTGGCTGGGAATTTAAGAGGCAGTGATCATGCTATCCTGGAATTTTGGATTTCAACAGCAGGAACACCAGCGAGGACTCAGACTTTAAAGTTGTACTCCAGGAAGGCAGATAATAATGGACTCAGAAAGAGGGTAGAAAAGTTCAATTGGCTGGATGTTCTAGAAGACAGAAATGTCCAAGAAGGATGGGAGATTTTGCTAAATTAAATTCTCACTGCACAATCGGTAACAATCCTGAAAAGAAGGAAGAATTGGAAGCATTTAAAGAGACCAGGGTGAACACATACCTTAATCATTTGGGAAAAAAAGAATTGTATATCAAATGGAAGGAGGGGAGCATATCAAAAGAAGAATATAATGCTGTGTGCAGGGAATGCAGGGCAAGCATTAGAACAGTTAAAGCCAACAATGAAGTAAGTCTTGCAAGGGAGACCAAAAGCAGTTAAAGTTGATTTGGGGATATGTCAAAAGCAAATGAAAAGTAAAAGATGCTGTAGGAATTTTTACAGGTTGAACAGGGTGAAGTGTTCAAAAATGATGTAGGGAAGGCCGAACTCTGAAATTCCTATTTTGCATCTGTGTTCTCTAAAAAAGCAATTGAAATATCTACTGATCTGCACGGTGTCATCGAAGGACTAAAATAAGTCACACAAACTATAAATAGAGAAATGGTGAGGGAACACTTAGATCATTTAAATACATTTAAATATCCTGGTCGATATGAATTACATCCTATGGTACTGAAAAAGTTAGCAGAGGAAATTGCAGAACCACCAGCCAGAATCTTTGAAAATTCTGAAGAACAGGAGAAGTTTCAGAAGATTGAAGAAGGGCAAATGTTGTCCCTATCTTCAAAATAGGAAGGAAGATGGAGCCAGGAAATTACAGGTCAGTGAATCTTACTTCTATACCAAGAAAGATATTTAAACAAATTATTAAACAGCATGTATATAAGTGTTGGATAAGAATACAGTAATTAACCTGAGCAAGCATTGGTTTGTAGCAAACAAGCCATGCCAGTCTAATCTAATTTTCTTCTGTGATGGAATCACTGACTGAGTGTATCAGGGAAAAGAGGTAGATATAGTATATCTCGACTTCAGCAAAGCATTTAATGAAGTATCTCACACTATCCTTATTGAAAAAATGACCAAATATGGGATAGACAAGACTATGGTTAGGTGGATTCACAAATGGCTTAGAGATTGTACTCAAAGAGTGGTAATAAATGGTTGCATATCCAATTGGAAGTGTTTCAAGTGGAGTACCACAAGGCTCTGTCCTGGCCCCAGTGTTGTTCAACATTTTTAATAAATCACCTAGAAAAGGGAACTGAATGTAGACTGATCAAATTTGCAGACAATGCAAAGCTATGAGACATAGCTAACACTAGAGAAGACTGAGAAAGGATTCAGAAGGATCTAGATAAGCTTTAACAATGGGCAGCAACTAATAGAATGGTATTTAAAAGGGAGAAATGCAAGATTCTACATCTGGGCAAGAAAAACAAAAATTCCATCTACAGAATGTGAGGAATAGTGCTAAGCAACACCACATGTGAAAAAGACTTGGGTATACTAATAGGTCACAGACTGCACATGAGTCAACAGTGTGATGCAGCAGCAAAAAAGACAAATACGATTCTAGGATGTATTAAGAGAAGCATAGAGTTTAGATCACGTGTAGGAATTATCCCCCTCTAGTCCTCCTTGGTCAGGCATCTGGAATACTGTGTCTATTTCTGTGCACCACGTTTTAAAAAAAGACGCTGGAAAACTGGAGCAAGTTCAGAGAGTTACCAGGATGCTGGAAGGTGAGCAGACTGCAAAGTATGTCCTCTGAGGAATGATTAAAGGATCTTGGAATGTTTAGCCTGCAAAAAAGAATGCCAAAAGGAAAATTAATAGCTGTCTACAAATATCCGGAGGGATGTCATAGTTTAGAGGGATCATCTTCATTCTCGATTGCACATGGAAACACGAGAAGCAATAGAATTAAACTGAAAGGGAGAAGATACATATTAGATATCAGAAAAAACTTTTTGACAGTGAGGTGAGAGTGATCAATGAGTTGAACAGGCTGCCACTAGAGGTGGTGAGTTCTCCTTCAATGGAAGTCTTCAAACAGAGACTGGACAGACATCTGTCTGAGATAGTTTAGTGAATCCTGTGCTGCTCTGAGCAGGGGGTTGGACATGATGACCCTTGAGGTCTTTTCCATCTCTAACATTCTATGATTCTATGATACTGTAAATACCATTGAGTGGTTTAAAATTCAATATATAATTATAAATAGAGAGAGAAATATTATTTTAATTCTTAATTCTTTTCTAATTAGGAAAAAACATAAATGTTAATTTTTGGAAAATCTAATTGAAGTGTTAAACATGAAGTCAACTTGTTTTCAGTCCTATAATTATTCCTATCGACATGTTTCCTGTAGCAGAAAAAAAACGTTTAAAAGCTGTACCCAGCCAACTGAATGGCTGTCTATATAATACCATTTTATAGGCCATATCTGTCAGAGTGAGAGACTTTCCATGGTTGTCAATTATGGCTTATACAGGTGGGTGTTGAGCAAAAGATACCTAATTCATAATGTCCATAAACCGTAATTTGTCATATGAAGGAAGAGTGGTTGCCTGGATGAGAAAAGCGCTTTAGAAGAAATCAAAATGTTATTGTCCAAAATAATATACTGCATTGTCTAAATCAGGCTTTTCATGTTTTTTTCCAGTTAAAATTTTTCTTTCAATTTTATGGTGTTTTCTTATTTTATGCCACCATAAATATAAGAATGAATTTTGAGATATGGCAGTTTTATACTGGCCACTATAGTAGTCACACATAGGCTGATGCAACTTCATTTCTGTAGACTGGTACTAAATGAGCTCGTTAGAGGACAAGCAAATAAATGTCAGTTTTATTGCACTTCTAGAGACCTACTGTACATAAACAAGTTAGTAAACTGTCTTTTACATTGGATAATAACTTCTTAATTGATTGTAACATTTTTTGAAAGTTGTCAATTAGAGATGAGCGGATCGATCCGTGGAGGATCAAATTCGAGTTGAGTGTTCTAAAATCCATGGTTTTACACAAACTCGAACAATCTGCAATAGAAATTTTAAAAAATTCCCCGTACCATTTCACACATGCTGCACACTCAATTAGTGGGCTAATGGCATCTGGCCTGGCACCTTAGGCTTCCCCATAATGTTCTGCATCACAGGCATTATATAACATAGGAGCCTTCCAAAGAACCCCATTTTATGTCTGTACTTTGTAGGGATAGGAATAGGAGTTCAGAGCACACAGCATACGATAGAAAAAAGAACTTAAGTGATTGTGGTGTACTATTTCAGTGCTGACAAACCAGATTGAAAAAGGGAGTAATAGTCTCAGTCTTTGAATAAAAATCCAAAATTTAAGTATTATATAGAGAACTGTTGCAGCATCTCATCACCACTCAGTGTTCTACTGTAAATAATTCATCTGTGACGACAGTAAGCAAGAGTAATATTAAACCACTCATTGCTGATTTCTAATCTAATTCTTAATTCACGGGTTGCTTCTGTTTGGAAATGAATGCGCAATTCTTGTCGTTTGAGATCCACCATGTGTTTTGTGTTGTGTTGTGTGTTATGAGATTCACAGGGACACCTCTGGCAACCCTGCGTAAACGGACTTGCGGCTCGTCTTTCCAGACCGCCGCATGTCAATTTATCTTGCGGAGATGCTCCGTCTCCGCGAGAAAAATATCACCGTTCAATGTATAGGACGCGGTGATTCCGCATGGTTCAATGAACACATGCAGAATCACCAGCTTTTAAAAGTCGGCAGCACTTTGGATGGAACGGACATGTGCTGCATCCAAAGCGCTGCCGGTTTCTGCCTGTGGAAACATACCCTAACACCTCCCTGTTACTTACTAAAGTGTGCATTCTATTTAACATAATTGGTTGAGTCACTTCATTGCTACAATAGTCTAAAATTAGATGCGTACAAACGCCACCTGAATACAGTGGCCAGTTACACATGCTTGCAGGTAGCAAATGATTCTACCTCCATTTTTTTGTCCCATCCAATGTGGAATTTTCTTTTTCTTATTTTCTTCAGGAGGAGATTGCTGGGATCGGTGATAGAGAGCGCAGGTAACGTGGTCAAAAACGTCCCCTGGGGCCAAATCCGCATTTTCTGCGGTCAGCTTTGGAGTAGGTAGTGCCGCTGGTGGAAGAACCACTACAGCGCCTGAAAGGTCTGGTCACTGTGGTGGTGAACTTTACAGGATGACTTCTCGTGTGGGAATTATTTTCCACATTGCTGGAAAACCAATCCATTGCATCGTGTAGGCTTAGGCTGTGCTGTTGGAAGACCAGTACATACTGGTACACATGGATTAGTAGAGACATAACTGTGGAGAAAGCAAACTGACAAGCAAGATGAGCAAGGTTCAAGCAGTCCGCCTTCCTCTTCTCATGATCATCATTTTGGTAACCAGTCTACACCCGCAAGTAGTACCACATCAGTGTCATCAGCCCCAACATCATCTTTACCTTCTGCTTTCCATACACTTCCTCCCCTAACTTCACTGCATCATAAGTTCTCATTTTGTTTGCCAAAGAAAGATGCATTGAATTGTCCAATTACATGGATATTGTACTCCCATATGTCCAAATTTTTTAATGCCACATCGCCTAGATTGTACTGCCTTTTATGAAAGAATCCTGTGTGCTTAGAATCAATGGAAGATACCTAAATGCCATTATTTATTGTACCAAAAAGCTGTTCCTGCCAAGTTTGGGCACAAAATGGAACATTTTTTTTTATCAAAATGTGTTGTATATCATGCATTCATTTTTGCGTACAACAAACTCAGCTTCTTGAAATTAAATATTATTGTGACTATGTGTGGTTTGAATTTTACCAGTATCACCTTTGTCCTGATAGTGAGAAAGGACAAAAGTGTTGAAAATTTTCCAGCTAAACTTCTTTAAACCTCATACTTGAATTTTTCTTTAAATGATGAGGGGTGCATCCCTTCTGAGGAAGAGATTCTAGAAACGCGCGTCAGGGGGTACACTGTGGCAGTCTGGACCTTGCGTAATTATGTACACCTTTTGGCCAATACATATTCTGTACCTTCTCTAATGGTTATGCAATTTCTATTATGTTCCTATGATCGGCTATGATGTGCAAAGAAATGTCTTCTCTTATGAAGCTCCTAAGCGACCTTGCTTACCATGCATTGTATCTTGTTTCTTGAACTTTATGGAGTCCTTTATTGATATTTAAACAACTTTACCCAGTCCTGTAGGATGTGATAAGTCCTTATTTATATGCATTTTGTGCTTGATCCTTTTTAAGCACTATTCTTTCATTTATTCATTTGGGGACCTTATTGTCGGTCTCTATATATTTACCATTATTGTCGGACATAATTCATGCTTTTGCCCAATGTTTGCTTGTTTTTTCATTTTTTTCATTTTTTTCTGTATGATATTATCCCTTTTTAAATATGTTTTAGACATGGTTCAATAAAATTTATATTTTTATATGAATTCATTGGAGGATTTTCTTTGTGTGTAGGCATTTTAAAATTAAGATTTGCCAATAGGACACCCCAATGTTTTTTTCTTTGACAATCAACTTTCATAGATTGCAGCTGCCACACACACAACCTGCTTTACTGTCTATAAAGGCAATAAAGAAGGGGACTGTGTGTTTTCAATATTGTTTCCCACCGAAAAAATACATTATAAGGAAAAGTTCAAAATAAAAAAAAAAACGTAATAAACATATAATATATCATTTCTAGAATTACATCCATATAATGAATATAACCTGAATAATAATAATAGAATATTAACCTGAAAATGTCAGATTTTTCTATTTTTAAACTAAGGACATATTAATAGTAGGTTTTCCGGCATACTGTTGTTTTTTCTGACTTTCCCTTCCATCATGGATCATGACAGAGCAGATTTCATATTCTTTTTGCTGGAAGTTTTTTCTTGCGTTCATTTTTGCCCCCTGCTAAGTAATACCCTGTGTATGCTCTGCTAAGACAAGCTGGAAAAGACAAAATGACAACGAATCTGAAAAAAAATCTTAGGTAGAGAATTCATATCACCAATTTTAAAGAGGTAGTTATAATTATTAATAGATATTGTAATATTCACAAGACATTCATTTAGGTCAGCGATCGATGTATTAAAAAAAATGAGAAAAGAAATGTATGTATGTGTGCATATATACATACATACACACACAGCCGGTGAAATAAGTATTGAACACATCACCTATTTTATAAGTAAATATATTTCTAAAGGTGCAATTGACATGAAATTCTCATCAGTTGTCAGTAACAACCCAGCCAATCCATACAGGCAAAGAAATCAAACCATAGATGTCCAGAAATTAAGTTATGTGTAATAATGAAAAATGACTCAGGGAAAAAGTATTGAACACATGAAGAACACACTCCAAAGACATACTGGTAGGGAATTTAGTCTGTGAACTCCAATGGGAACAATGATGATGATGTCTGTAAAGCGCTCTGGAATTAATGGTGCTATATACAGTAAGTGTGTAAAATAATTAAACATTTACACACAATATTGTTGGTACCCCTTGTTTGATGACAGAGAAACGCACAATGGTCACAGAACTTGAATCTGACAAAAGTAATAATAAATAAAAAGTCTTTGAAAATGAGCAAATGAAAGTCAGACGTTGCTTTACAACCATGCTTTTAGAGAATTTAAAAAAAGTAAAACTCATGAAATAGGCCTGGACAAAAATGATGGTACCCTCCTTAACTTAATATTTTGTTGCACAACGTGCAATAACTGCAATCAAACGACTCTTGTAGAGGTCAATGAGACCTCTGCTCCTCTCGACAGGTATTTTGGTCCACTTCTCAAGAGCAAACTGTTCCGGTTGGTTGTCTCATGTTTGAAGGTTGCCTTTTCCGGCATGTTTCATCTCTTTCCAAAGATGATTAATAGGATTTATGTCAGGGCACTTCACAATAGTCCAATGTTTTCCTCTTAGCCATTCTTGGGTGTTTTTAGCTGTGTTTTGGGTCATTATCATGTTGCAAGACCCATGACCTGCGACTGAGACCAAGCTTTCTGGGCTGCACATTTCTCTCTAGAATCCCTTGATAGTCTTGAGATTTAATTGTATTCTGCACAGATTCTAGACACCCTGTGCCAAATGCAGTAAAGCAGCACCAGAACATAACAGAGCTTCCTCCATGTTTCACAGTAGGGACAGTGTTCTTTTCTTGGTATGCTTCATTTTTCCATCTGTGAACATAGAGCTGATGTGCCTTGCCAAGATGTTCCATTTTTTTCTCATCTGCCCATAGAACATTCTCCCAGGAACTTTGTGGCTTGTCAACATGTAGTTTGGCAAATTATAATCTGGCTTTTTATGATTTTTTTTCAACAATGGTGTCTTCCTTGTCGTCTCCTATGAAGTCCACTTTGGCTCATACAACGACGGATGGTGCGATCTGACACTGATGTTCCTTGAGCTTGAAGTTCATCTTTAATCTGTTTATAAGTTTTTCTATGATCTTTTGTTACCATTCATATTATCCATCTCTTTGATTTGTCATCAATTTTCCTCCTACAGCCATGTCCAGGGAGGTTGGATACAGTCCCATGGATCTTAAATTTCTGAATAATATGTGCAAATGTAGTCACAGGAACATCAAGCTGCTTAGGGATGGTCTTATAACTTTTACCTTTAACATGTTTGCCTATAATTTTCCATCTAAACTCCTGAGACAACTCTTTCCTTCGCTTCCTCTGGTTCATGTTGAGTGTGATAAACACCATGTCACCACACAGCACAGTGAGTATCTGTAGCCCTATATACAGGCCCACTCACGGATTCCAAGATTGTAGACACCTTTGATGCTAGTTAGTGGATATGCCTTGATTTAACATGTCCCTTTTGTCACATTATTTTCAGGGGTACCATCATTTTTGTCCAGGCCTATTTCATAAGTCGTTTTTTTTTTTTTATTCTGTGGAAGCATGGTTGAAAAGCTATGTCTGGCTTTCATTTGTTCGTATTCATAGATCATTTACTTATTATTACATTTGGCAGATTCAAGTTATTTCAGTGACCATTGTGGGTTTTTCTGTCAATAAACGAGGGGTACCAACAATTTTGACCACGTGTGTATATTTACAATGGTCAAAAATATAAAGGGAACACTTACACAACACAATGTGACACCAAGGCAATCACACTTCTATGAAATTAATCTGTCCAGTTGTAAAGCAACACCAATTGTGAATCAATTTCTCCTGCTTAGCAAGACACCCCCTATAAGGAGTGGTTCTGCAAGGTGTGACCACAGATCAATTCTCTGTTCTCATCCTTTTTGGCTGTCGATTTGGTCACATTTGCATTTTCCTATTGCTCTCATCCAGGGCCGGTTTTAGACAAAGTGGGGTCTTGAGCAAAAGTTTAAAGTGGGACCGCAAATGCTAACATATTGCACATTCACAGAGAAAGATTTCTGTTGTATTTGCAAGCACTAAGATCAGGCCATTAAACGAGCGTGATCGACAATATTGAAGTCATTTGATGCTTGTTTCCGGGCCTCTTTAGGGTATGTGCACAGATCCAGCAATTGGCAGCGCTTAGGACGCAGCACATGCCCACTGCATCCAAAGCGCTGCCGGCTAGGGTTGAGCGACCTTGACCTTTTTAGAGTCGAGCCATGTTTCGCGAAACCCGACTATCTTAGAAGTCGAGTCGAGTGGAATCGGCCGATTATCGCGAAAAGTCGGGTATCGACCGAAACACGAAACCCAATGCAAGTCAATGGGGGAGCATAGTCGGCAGTGAGTGGAGGCCAGGAAAACACCTACACTGCCCATTTTAATGGCAAAAACATCCATTCTTGTTACAGAAGCTTGTCAATCGTAATTTACCTTATAATAATTGGAAGGCATTTGAAATTGGGGGTCATTTGGCTAGAGTTGTGGGGGGTAGGACTGGTTCAAGTAATTAGTGGGCCCAGGAAATCTGGACCACGTCACGGCAGTGGAGCAGGGAGAGGTAAGTATTTCAACTTTGCAAGTGCTGTGATCCTGAGCAAGCAGGGGGGGCCCACTCGTTGGCATTGGCACTGGCAAAGGGCCCCTCAAAGTACAGCGGTGTGTTTGCACGGCGGGGGCGCCTCCCACCGGCAGCAACACTTTTGCGTACTATGAGAGGCCCTGTGCCAGTGACGTCGCCAACTAGTATTCCTCCGCCACCTGATGAAGGAACCTGCACTTTCATCTGCACCTTCCATTTTGTCCCCGTGTAAGGTGGTATGGTATGCGGGAAGAGGAACCTGACTTTCAGCAGGGTCACAATCTTGCTGTGTAGCGTGCACAAGGAATGTTGCGTTATGGGTCAATGTACCAGCAGACTCATCTATCACTGGCTGGGCAATGGGCAGGATGAGGAGGAAACACAGATATAGGCCCAAAGAATAAAGTGGGATAAATGCAGTTCAAAATTGGTAACACAGGAGTAACCAGGGGGCATTGCAGTGGAGGACAACTGGAATGAGAGGCTGACACAGAGAGTAGGCCCAAATCAGTAAGTAGTCGAAATGCAGTTCAAAATTGGCAACCGTTAGTGTTGAGCATTCCGATACCGCAAGTATCGGGTATCGGCCGATACTTGCGGTATCGGAATTCCGATACCGAGATCCGATACTTTTGTGGTATCGGGTATCGGTATCGGATACATAGAGATGTGTAAAATAAAGAATTAAAATAAAAAATATTGATATATTTACCTCTCCGGCGGCCCCTGGACTCAGCGCGGGTAACCGGCAGGCTTCGTTGTTCAAAATCAGCGCTTTTAGGACCTGAGAATCACGTCCCGGCTTCTGATTGGTCGCGGGCCGCCCATGTGACCGCCACGCGACCAATCACAAGCCGCGACGTCACCGCAAGCTATTAACGCGCTCATTTTTAAAAATGAGCGTGTTAATGGCTTTCAAAGACGTAGCGGCTTGTGATTGGTCGCGGCCACGCGACCAATCACAAGCCGCTACGTCTTTGAAAGTCATTAACGCGCTCATTTTTAAAAATGAGCGCGTTAATAGCTTGCGGTGACGTCGCGGCTTGTGATTGGTCGCGTGGCCGCGACCAATCACAAGCCGCTACGTCTTTGAAAGTCATTACCGCGCTCATTTTTAAAAATGAGCGCGTTAATAGCTTGCGGTGACGTCGCGGCTTGTGATTGGTCGCGTGGCCGCGACCAATCACAAGCCGCTACGTCTTTGAAAGCCATTAACGTGCTCATTTTTAAAAATGAGCGCGTTAATAGCTTGCGGTGACGTCGCGGCTTGTGATTGGTCGCGTGGCCGCGACCAATCACAAGCCGCTACGTCTTTGAAAGCCATTAACGCGCTCATTTTTAAAAATGAGCGCGTTAATAGCTTGCGGTGACGTCGCGGCTTGTGATTGGTCGCGTGGCGGTCACATGAGCGGCCCGCGACCAATCAGAAGCCGGGACGTGATTCTCAGATCCTAAAAGCGCTGATTTTGAACAACGAAGCCTGCCGGTTACCCGCGCTGAGTTCAGGGGCCGCCGGAGAGGTAAATATATCAATATTTTTTATTTTAATTCTTTATTTTACACATCCCTATGGATCCCAGGGCCTGAAGGAGAGTTTCCTCTCCTTCAGACCCTGGGAACCATGAGAATACCTTCCGATACTTGATGTCCCACTGACTTGTATTGGTATCGGATATCGGTATCGGCGATATCCGATATTTTTCGGGTATCGGCCGATACTATCCGATACCGATACTTTCAAGTATCGGACGGTATCGCTCAACACTAGCAACCGTAGTAAACAGGCGGCACAGCTTTGTTCAGTGGAGGAGAACAGCAAGGAGTGGCAGACACCGATAGTAGGCCCCAACCCAACTAGTAGGCCAAATGCAGTCTAACATTAACAACTACTTAACGAGAGCCTGAAAATGGAATTTCAGGACAGGAAACCAGGAGAACAGCAAGGAGCGGCAGACACTGTTAGTAGGCCCCAAACCAACTAGTACGTCAAATGCAGTTGTTCCATTTAACCACTATTTAACAAGAGCCTGAAGATAGAAGCTCAGGAAAGGCAACCTGGAGAACACCTTGGAGTGGAAGACACCGTCTCTACACCCCATACCCAATTTGTAGGCCTAATGCAGTGTAGTTTCCAACAACTACTAAACGAGAGTAGGAAGATCGAAGCAATGTGGACGAAACCTGGGGAACAACTTGGAGTGTAACACACCGTCTCTCTACACCCCATACCAAATTTGTAGGCCTAATGCAGTGTAGTTTGCAACAACTACTAAACGAGAGTAGGAAGATCGAAGCAATGTGGACGAAACCTGGGGCACACCTTGGGGCGGCAGACACCGTTAGTAGGCCCTACCAAAGTTGTAGCCCCAATGCAGTTTTAAAATTCCTAGAGGCTGAAAACAAGACTATTGACGCTCAGCTTTTTTCAAAGGAACACAGCTGTATTGAGTGGCGCAGACAGACACAGGTAGTAGGCCTTAAACCAAAAATGTGGCTCACTGCAGCTTAAAAAAGGTTACAGGGGTACACGGGCAGCAGTGGTCTGGTCAGTGTAGGAGTAGTAGAAAGAACGGGCCGCAGACAGGCTTCGAAGGCCTAACATAATAAAATTGGACAGGCTGTAGGCACTTTATAATTGGTTCCAAGGGTACACGGGCAGCAGTAGACAGGTCAGTGGAGGCCTAGTGGAAGGAGGGACCGCAGACAGGCTTCGAAGGCCTAACATAATACATTGGGCTGGCTGTAGGCAATTTAAAATTGGTTCCAGGGGGACACGGGCAGCAGTGGTCTGGTCAGTGTAGGAGTAGTAGAAAGAACGTGACGCAGACAGGCTTCGAAGGCCTAACATAAAAAAATATTGGGCTGTAGGCACTTTTAAATAGGTTCCAGGGGTACACGGGCAGCAGTGGTCTGGTCAGTGTAGGAATAGTAGAAAGAACGGGCCGCAGACAGGCTTCGAAGGCCTAACATAAAAAAATATTGGGCAGCAGGCACTTTTAAATAGGTTCCAGGGGTACACGGGCAGCAGTGGTCTGGTCAGTGTAGGAGTAGTAGAAAGAACGGTCCGCAGACAGGCTTCGAAGGCCTAACATAACAAATTGGGCTGGCTGTAGGCAATTTAAAATTGGTTCCAGGGGTACACGGGCAGCAGTAAACAGGTCAGTGGAGGCCTAGTGGAAGGAGGGACCGCAGACAGGCTTCGAAGGCCTAACATAATACATTGGGCTGGCTGTAGGCAATTTAAAATTGGTTCCAGGGGTACACGGGCAGCAGTGGTCTGGTCAGTGGAGGCCTAGTAGAAGGAGGGACCGCAGACAGGCTTCGAAGGCCTAACATAATAAATTGGGCTGGCTGTAGGCAATTTACAATTGGTTCCAGGGGTACACAGGCAGCAGTGGTATGGTCAGTGGTGGCCTAGTGGAAGGAGGGACCGCAGACAGGTTTCGAAGGCCTAACATAATAAATTGGGCTGGCTGTAGGCAATTTAAAATTGGTTCCAGGGGTACACGGGCAGCAGTAGACTGGTCAGTGTAGGAGTAGTAGAAAGAACGGGCCGCAGACAGGCTTCGAAGGCCTAACATAAAAAAATATTGGGCTGTAGGCACTTTTAAATAGGTTCCAGGGGTACACGGGCAGCAGTAGACTGGTCAGTGTAGTAGTAGTAGAAAGAACGGGCGGCAGACAGGCTTCGAAGGCCTAACATAATAAATTGGGCTGGCTGTAGGCAATTTACAATTGGTTCCAGGGGTACACGGGCAGCAGTAGACAGGTCAGTGGAGGCCTAGTGGAAGGAGGGACCGCAGACAGGCTTCGAAGGCCTAACATAATACATTGGGCTGGCTGTAGGCAATTTAAAATTGGTTCCAGGGGTACACGGGCAGCAGTGGTCTGGTCAGTGGAGGCCTAGTAGAAGGAGGGACCGCAGACAGGCTTCGAAGGCCTAACATAATAAATTGGGCTGGCTGTAGGCAATTTACAATTGGTTCCAGGGGTACACGGGCAGCAGTAGACAGGTCAGTGGAGGCCTAGTGGAAGGAGGGACCGCAGACAGGCTTCGAAGGCCTAACATAATACATTGGGCTGGCTGTAGGCAATTTAAAATTGGTTCCAGGGGTACATGGGCAGCAGTGGTCTGGTCAGTGGAGGCCTAGTACAAGGAGGGACCGCAGACAGGCTTCGAAGGCCTAACATAATAAATTGGGCTGGCTGTAGGCAATTTACAATTGGTTCCAGGGGTACACGGGCAGCAGTGGTATGGTCAGTGGAGGCCTAGTGGAAGGAGGGACCGCAGACAGGCTTCAAAGGCCTAACATAATACATTGGGCTGGCTGTAGGCAATTTAAAATTGGTTCCAGGGGTACACGGGCAGCAGTGGTCTGGTCAGTGGAGGCCTAGTGGAAGGAGGGACCGCAGACAGGCTTCGAAGGCCTAACATAATAAATTGGGCTGGCTGTAGGCAATTTACAATTGGTTCCAGGGGTACACGGGCAGCAGTAGACAGGTCAGTGGAGGCCTAGTGGAAGGAGGGACCGCAGACAGGCTTCGAAGGCCTAACATAATAAATTGGGCTGGCTGTAGGCAATTTAAAATTGGTTCCAGGGGTACACGGGCAGCAGTGGTCTGGTCAGTGTAGGAGTAGTAGAAAGAACGTGACGCAGACAGGCTTCGAAGGCCTAACATAAAAAAATATTGGGCTGTAGGCACTGTTAAATAGGTTCCAGGGGTACACGGGCAGCAGTGGTCTAGTCAGTGTAGGAGTAGTAGAAAGAACGGGCCGCAGACAGGCTTCGAATGCCTAACATAAAAAAATATTGGGCTGTAGGCACTTTTAAATAGGTTCCAGGGGTACACGGGCAGCAGTGGTCTGGTCAGTGTAGGAGTAGTAGAAAGAACGGTCCGCAGACAGGCTTCGAAGGCCTAACATAATAAATTGGGCTGGCTGTAGGCAATTTAAAATTGGTTCCAGGGGTACACGGGCAGCAGTAGACAGGTCAGTGGAGGCCTAGTGGAAGGAGGGACCGCAGACAGGCTTCGAAGGCCTAACATAATACATTGGGCTGGCTGTAGGCAATTTAAAATTGGTTCCAGGGGTACACGGGCAGCAGTGGTCTGGTCAGTGGAGGCCTAGTAGAAGGAGGGACCGCAGACAGGCTTCGAAGGCCTAACAAAATAAATTGGGCTGGCTATAGGCAATTTACAATTGGTTCCAGGGGTACACGGGCAGCAGTGGTATGGTCAGTGGAGGCCTAGTGGAAGGAGGGACCGCAGACAGGTTTCGAAGGCCTAACATAATAAATAGGGCTGGCTGTAGGCAATTTACAATTGGTTCCATGGGTACACGGGCAGCAGTAGACTGGTCAGTGTAGGAGTAGTAGAAAGAACGGGCCGCAGACAGGCTTCGAAGGCCTAACATAAAAAAATATTGGGCTGTAGGCACTTTTAAATAGGTTCCAGGGGTACACGGGCAGCAGTAGACTGGTCAGTATAGTAGTAGTAGAAAGAACGGGCGGCAGACAAGCATCGAAGGCCTAACATAATAAATTGGGCTGGCTGTAGGCAATTTACAATTGGTTCCAGGGGTACACGGGCAGCAGTAGACCGGTCAGTGGAGGCCTAGTGGAAGGAGGGACCGCAGACAGGCTTCGAAGGCCTAACATAATACATTGGGCTGGCTGTAGGCAATTTACAATTGGTTCCAGGGGTACACGGGCAGCAGTAGACAGGTCAGTGGAGGCCTAGTGGAAGGAGGGACCGCAGACAGGCTTCGAAGGCCTAACATAATACATTGGGCTGGCTGTAGGCAATTTAAAATTGGTTCCAGGGGTACATGGGCAGCAGTGGTCTGGTCAGTGGAGGCCTAGTAGAAGGAGGGACCGCAGACAGACTTTGAAGGCCTAACATAATAAATTGGGCTGGCTGTAGGCAATTTACAATTGGTTCCAGGGGTACACGGGCAGCAGTGGTATGGTCAGTGGAGGCCTAGTGGAAGGAGGGACCGCAAACAGGCTTCGAAGGCCTAACATAAAAAATTATTGGGCTGTAGGCACTTTTAAATATGTTCCAGGGGTACACGGGCAGCAGTGCTCTGGTCAGTGTAGGAGTAGTAGAAAGAACGGTCCGCAGACAGGCTTCGAAGGCCTAACATAATTAATTGGGCTGGCTGTAGGCAATTTAAAATTGTTTCCAGGGGTACACGGGCAGCAGTAGACAGGTCAGTGGAGGCCTAGTGGAAGGAGGGACCGCAGACAGGCTTCGAAGGCCTAACATAATACATTGGGCTGGCTGTAGGCAATTTAAAATTGGTTCCAGGGGTACACGGGCAGCAGTGGTCTGGTCAGTGAAGGCCTAGTAGAAGGAGGGACCGCAGACAGGCTTCGAAGGCCTAACATAATAAATTGGGCTGGCTGTAGGCAATTTACAATTGGTTCCAGGGGTACACGGGCAGCAGTGGTATGGTCAGTCGAGGCCTAGTGGAAGGAGGGACCGCAGACAGGTTTCGAAGGCCTAACATAATAAATTGGGCTGGCTGTAGGCAATTTACAATTGGCTCCAGGGGTACACGGGCAGCAGTAGACTGGTCAGTGTAGGAGTAGTAGAAAGAACGGGCCGCAGACAGGCTTCGAAGGTCTAACATAAAAAAATATTGGGCTGTAGGCACTTTTAAATAGGTTCCAGGGGTACACGGGCAGCAGTAGACTGGTCAGTGTAGTAGTAGTAGAAAGAACGGGCGGCAGACAGGCTTCGAAGGCCTAACATAATAAATTGGGCTGGCTGTAGGCAATTTAAAATTGGTTCCAGGGGTACACGGGCAGCAGTAGACAGGTCAGTGGAGGCCTAGTGGAAGGAGGGACCGCAGACAGGCTTCGAAGGCCTAACATAATACATTGGGCTGGCTGTAGGCAATTTAAAATTGGTTCCAGGGGTACACGGGCAGCAGTGGTCTGGTCAGTGAAGGCCTAGTAGAAGGAGGGACCGCAGACAGGCTTCGAAGGCCTAACATAATAAATTGGGCTGGCTGTAGGCAATTTACAATTGGTTCCAGGGGTACACGGGCAGCAGTGCTATGGTCAGTCGAGGCCTAGTGGAAGGAGGGACCGCAGACAGGTTTCGAAGGCCTAACATAATAAATTGGGCTGGCTGTAGGCAATTTACAATTGGTTCCAGGGGTACACGGGCAGCAGTAGACTGGTCAGTGTAGGAGTAGTAGAAAGAACAGGCCGCAGACAGGCTTCGAAGGCCTAACATAAAAAAATATTGGGCTGTAGGCACTTTTAAATAGGTTCCAGGGGTACACGGGCAGCAGTAGACTGGTCAGTGTAGTAGTAGTAGAAAGAACGGGCGGCAGACAGGCTTCGAAGGCCTAACATAATAAATTGGGCTGGCTGTAGGCAATTTAAAATTGGTTCCAGGGGTACACGGGCAGCAGTAGACAGGTCAGTGGAGGCCTAGTGGAAGGAGGGACCGCAGACAGGCTTCAAAGGCCTAACATAATACATTGGGCTGGCTGTAGGCAATTTACAATTGGTTCCAGGGGTACACGGGCAGCAGTGGCATGGTCAGTGGAGGCCTAGTGGAAGGAGGGACCGCAGACAGGTTTCGAAGCCCTAACATAATAAATTGGGCTGGCTGTAGGCAATTTACAATTGGTTCCAGGGGTACACGGGCAGCAGTAGACAGGTCAGTGGAGGCCTAGTGGAAGGAGGGACCGCAGACAGGCTTCGAAGGCCTAACATAATAAATTGGGCTGGCTGTAGGCAATTTAAAATTGATTCCAGGGGTACACGGGCAGCAGTGGTCTGGTCAGTGTGGGAGTAGTAGAAAGAACGTGCCGCAGACAGGCTTCGAAGGCCTAACATAAAAAAATATTGGGCTGTAGGCACTTTTAAATAGGTTCCAGGGGTACACGGGCAGCAGTAGACTGGTCAGTGTAGTAGTAGTAGAAAGAACGGGCCGCAGACAGGCTTCGAAGGCCTAACATAAAAAAATATTGGGCTGTAGGCCCAATAGGTTCCAGGGGTACACAGGCAGCAGTAGACTGGTCAGTGTAGTAGTAGTAGAAAGAACGGGCCGCAGACAGGCTTCGAAGGCCTAACATAAAAAAATATTGGGCTGTAGGCACTTTTAAATAGGTTCCAGGGGTACACGGGCAGCAGTAGACTGGTCAGTGTAGTAGTAGTAGAAAGAATGGGCCGCAGACAGGCTTCGAAGGCCTAACATAAAAAAATATTGGGCTGTAGGCATTTTTAAATAGGTTCCAGAGGTACACGGGCAGCAGTAGACTGGTCAGTATAGTAGTAGTAGAAAGAACGGGCCGCAGACAGGCTTCGAAGGCCTAACATAAAAAATTGGGCTGGCTGTAGGCAATTTAAAATTCGTTCCAGGGGTACACAGGCAGCAGTAGACAGGTCAGTGGAGGCCTAGTGGAAGGAGGGACTGCAGACAGGCTTCGAAGGCCTAACATAATACATTGGGCTGGCTGTAGGCAATTTAAAATTGGTTCCAGGGGTACACGGGCAGCAGTGGTCTGGTCAGCGGAGGCCGATTGTAATGAGTGTCTGCCAGTTAGTAGTCCAAAACAATAAATAAATGTGAATGTCTCGCATTAAAACAAAACGAAAACACTAAAGGGTGCAATCATTAGGTACAGGGGTGGGATCCTCTGCGTAGTTTCAGACCTACTAATTTGGCGCAAAGTATTTACTTTGGTAAATAGAGGACACTGCCCCTGACTATGTTAAGTACCATCATACATGTCAACACAATGGTATTGTCAGTGGCAGGAATGGAAGGATGTCAGCGCATAGACTAAAAATTGGTGGAAGTGTGAGAGATAACTGTGGAAGTGGTAGAGCAATGTTTGACCTGGTGGTGGGTGAACTCTCTTGTGGCCGGCGGTACAGGCCCAGGCCCCCTCATGTTACAACAGTGTGTCTGACGTTGGGTGCGCACTACCACTGCCAGAGACACTTTATTGTACTATGAGGGACCCAGTGGCAGTGCTGTCGACCAAAAGCGGGCACACCCACCCCTTCAGACAAACAGCACTCTCACGGGTGCTTGCGCCAAGTCGCGATACCACGGCCCCGTGTGGGGAGTTTGGCCATTTAGGGAGGTGTAAACATGTTGTATTCTGGACAATCAGCTGCAGCAAATTAAGACATTAGAAAAGTAATTAACAGTAGTCCACAGGCAAGAGCTTTTCATAGGAAAGCTAGGTGTCGGCCGGGAAAGGTGGGGCAAAAGAATTCAAAATCCAGTTGTGGTT